>NC_056730.1:56225662-56348162 GCF_019279795.1 Protopterus annectens | reverse complement strand
GTGCAGTGAGGAACACCTGGCTGAAGGCTCTGTAGTGCACAATAGCACTACTGCCATATACCTCAGAACCAGACATGTGGGCCATAACACTGGTATGAACCACTCCAGGTGGTGGTGTCCCCACATACGTAGAGGCCACTCACATGTACTGACTGGTACTCCCACAAAAGGCATAACAGATGAGTCAGGTGCAGGACACAGTGTCAAATGCTGCATTCTAGGATGTAAACCTCAGACACCGCCATGCCCTTAGACCCCCAACACACATCCGTACATGTGGTAGGACATAGAATAGTACACCACCATGTGACCCTTGACCATTGGACTGTACTTAGCTCTACATCAACCATGCAGAGTACCCATGCACTGACACAGTTGCATCATGTGTTATGCAATGCAATGATACCACTCTCTGTAACCAGGAGAGCTGTACACATAACAGGGGCCCTCAGTTATTTACAGCATTAGCAGATGACTCTTGCTGTACACCAGTAAACATCCTCATGTTTGGATATGACATGCAGGTACATGCCCTGGATATGTACATGCCACATACACACACACAACATATATGTAAATAGCATATCTGTTGTTGTCCTTTGTGCAGACAAGTGGCTACAGCCATTACACACATGCACATGGAATGTAGGTCCATGGCTGCTGAATGCTAACAGTACATAAGGTATGATATCAATGTTGAGAGAGGTAACATTCCCTCTGTACCGGTCATCCATTACACCTATTATATCATACAACAGTCCATGTGTCATGTATGTCATCACACATGTCCACCAATTGCAATGTCTACAAACATGCCTAAATGACAGGATTGTAGGACCTACACACATGTACATGTAGTGTTGTGCATTCAGATACCATGCGTTATCAGTTGCTGATGTATGCAGGTGACGTGTATCTTAGTACATCATGCAGTTGCAATGCAGCCTCAACATTGCCAACTGTATATGGTGATATGCTGAATGTATGGAAAGATGTACCTCAGGTATGGATGGATGTGTGGAAATAACTAAGTGGTGGGGCATCTTCGCAGATGGATGTTTGCTGAGGACAGCTCACAGGTGTGTCACAAGCAATCTTACAATAACATGTGTAACCGGCAAGCAATGGTTTCATTAATTGAAGGGCAACACACACAACATAGACAGTGGTCAGGGTGACACCGAAGGTAAATCACTTGACACCTGTAAAAGTTAAGACCTCCCATGTGTATATATCAGCACTTTTGCCAAAGGAAGCGTCAGTACACTTTTTAACTTTTGCCATACTGCTGTAAGTCTGTCATACATATTATGAGCTAGGTAGGTATTTTATTCTCAGTACTGGCATGTGTGGCTGCGTGTGTGTCCATATATGTCACGTACGGTGGGGAATACATCTCAGTTGTTACTCACTCTCCTGTACACTGTTGTAGACATCTGTACAGACTGCAATGTAGAAAGCAGGACATACGCAGGGGCGTGTATCTCACATGTGAGGTATCTGTATGTGTGTGACATAGATGTATTCAATAGTGAATGCCACAGTGTGTGTGTGTGTGTGTGTGTGTGTGTGTGTGTGTGTGTGTGTGTGTGTGTGTGTGTGTGTGTGTATGTATGGCTGTCTGGTCCCTGGAGTGAGGATGTATGTTACCATACTGAACTGATAAGACTCCTCCCCCTTTCCAGGTGGTGCAATCTACTATCCGTGTTGATGTCCCCGATCTTAGGCCATACTGACTACCTGTACATGTGTATTCTCTATGGCGCATCATGTAGGTGCACAGTACTATAATGATGATTTGCACATAGGCAGGGATCCTCACCTCAACAGTAGCAACTGTGTGTGAGTGTGTGTTACTGTGTTGGTGAATTCATGAGTGTGTGAGTGTGTTACTGTGTCACTGAATACATGTGTGTCAATACCTGAGTGTGTGGGTGCAGTTGTGTGTTGGCATCCTGTCATGGGAACGTGTATTACTGCTTCCCAATGAGGCATCACATTTCCCACTGGCCTCTACCCTTGTCATCAGCTAGACCACTCTCTTACCTTACCACTCCATGTAACTGTACCTGTGATGTCACCCAGTATGGATGTCACATCTGTAGCCATGGTAGCTTAATACACAGCTATCATGCTCTTGGATCAGTAGACGTGTTTGGAACGTGGGACATTCTAACTGTGATGTGGAAGCTACAAGATGCATGCTGGTATATTCATACATGCTTGTGAGTAGTCCACATTTACATATGGGACACTAACTGTAAACACTGACATCCACTGGCACATGCAATTAGACCTGATGGAGGAAAGCAGAACATCATGTCCAACATGCAGTTACTGTTGTTACACAAGACACATACTGTTAACAGTACGAAATGCATTGTACACCTGTACTACATGGTATGTCTGCTGCCTGTCAACAATACACAACAATTGTAATCTATACTTATCTTCCTAGTCTGTTCACCCTGTGCATCAGACCATATGATCATGTCCCTGCACCGATGGTGTGGATGACAGGGATGCAGCCTAGGCATCATCATATGCACAGGGTGATAATGTTTACCAGAGGCCTAGGCTGCACCATAGGATGACATCATGTGTGTGGGTTAGGACCTTTGATCTAATTGGGCATGTGTGGATGTTATGCATGTGTGTGTTGCAGTGCCCTACATATGTTTCCGGTGTGTGCGTTTATGTATGCACACAGTTCTGACATGTGTCTGGCCTACACAGGGGTGTTATTGAGAGCTGCAGACTGTACAGGCCAGGTTTTACAGTTAACGGTACCCAGCACATGGCCATGTGACCTGTGGCTGCCAGGGGTTGCACAGGCACTACCAGTCAGAGGTGCAGATTGGGTACTGTCTGATGACACATGTCCACTGGAACCATGTCCCTGTTGGGACCATCCAGGGCCATGTGCACATGGCCTGCTGTGTTGTGGTGTGGACAGCACAGCACCAGCTGCACTGCTGCTGCTACTGCCACTATGGGAGTGAGCATGTGAGGTAGCTCATTCACGTAGACCTGAAACAGGTGATGTAGCAGGCCTATGTCCATGTGCCCAATGCCTCACTCCTACCAGGTGTTCCAACACAGACAGCTCATGCTCATGGATTGTCATGCCATTGTCAAGGACTCCAACCATGTCACCCAATCATCTATCCAAAGCTTCAGCAATCTGCTGTTGAGCATTTACCATTGCCTGGATGTTGTTGTTTAATGAACGGACAGCAGCCCTCTGAAGCCTCTGATTTTCTCTGTTTTGCCATTCAGCATGTGCCTGAGCCTCCATTACAGCCTGAAACATGCATTTGTTGACACTAGATGCTGTGCTCTGTCTTGTAGGGGCATGTTGGCCAGAGGTCCTCCTACGAGCAGCACTGGCCATATGCCTGTGTGGGGCATCACCAGTCAGTTGGCTGACACCATGGTGTGCAGGCAGAATTTCCATAGCCCCCACACTTTCCTGTTCCAAGCTACCACACGCCAAATGTCCTTCCTCTATGGCCACTGGTGTGGGGGTATGTGTAGGCATGAGATCTGTGTGCGTGGATGAGGGGGATATAGGTGGAATGGCAGCCAATGGCACAGAGTCAGCCCCTGACAACCCTGCCTGTGCCTCAATCATACGTTCATCATCACTGCTAGAGTCTGTGGGGACACTAACATCAGATGGACCACAGGAGGGGAACGCACCTACATCACCTGTGAGGGGCAGACAAGAACTGTACATTACAATCTATACAACAGACACACACACACACACACACACACACACACACACACACACACACACACACACACAGACACACACAGACACACAGAGACAGACACACACAGACACACACACACACACTCACACACACACACACAGACACACACACACACAGACAAACACAGACACAGACACACACAGTCACACACACAGACACACACAGACACACACACACACAGACACACACAGACACACAGAGACAGACACACAAACAGACACACACACAGACACAAACACAGACACACACACACACACACACACACACGCTATGGCACCCAACATGCATGTGATATGCCACCCAAAATGCATGTGATATGGCACCCAACATGCATGTGATATGGCTCCCACCATGCGTGTGATATGGCAGAAGGCATGCAACATGCATGTGATACTACAGACAGCATGCAGCACAGATAATAATAGTGGTAGCTATCATACATCCCTGGGTTGCACACAACAGCATGCATGTGTCATAGCAGAAGGCATGCAAATTACACAACCATAGTAGTAGTTAGCATGCATCCTTGTGTTACACCATGTAGATGAGCACAGGTTAACAGTACACCTGCCTGATGTGTGGCATATGACCTTGACAATCACATGTAGTATGACATGTGATCTGCTGACGCGTGCAATGACATGCATACATATTTAACTCAATGGTGTCCTGTCAAATATAAAGTGGGGTAATGGTGTCCCAATGCAGTGTTGTCTGTCTGCCCTACAGATATACTGCATATTTAGCTGATGTGCATGGCCATTGCAGGGAATCATGAGGCATCTCTATTGCTATACAGTGTGAGTTACAGACATAGTTCATAGCCATGACTGTGTTCAGATACAATACATATATACTGTGGAATGTGACCCACATCACTGAGGTGTATACACACTAAACCATGATGTGGAATGTGTGACACAGGTCACTGAAGGTTATACGGATGACATCCCTACACATCTGCAACCATACTGCTGCTGCCTGGCAACTATGGCCAGACATGGCAAACTCGTTGGTACACCATGTCCCACATGACATCTGAGTACCACACACACACACACACACACACACACACACACACACACACACACACACACACACACACACACACACACACACACACACACACACACACACACACACACACACACACACACACACACACACACACACTCACATGAGGAGCAAGGATGACATTGAAGTCCGACACCAGCAAGGGGAATGTACTGTATCTGTGGGTTGATGTGGATACTGTACAGGTGACTGCTGTCATGTCGTGACACACTCTAGATGTTCAACACATCTTATGTGGTGGATTGATGTCACGTCTACACAAGATGTGCACAGGCCTGTAGGATGTCTAGTGTTCCACATCTGCAATATAACCATTACACAAAGGCCATAGTCGGACCATGTGGAGCCAATGTACAAAAGGGTGTACACACAAACACATCACGTCTACTGTGTGTGTTGCTTCATGTCTCTGGCCATCCTCCATGGCCATGTGTGTACATTTGTTTGCCAAATTATTGTGACAGGCATCTATTTCACATGTCTGTTTTGTCCCATATGACATACACCCATAGATGTCATATGCTCCACTGACGACAAGGTTATGCAGACAAGGGGTGGTATGTGGGATATGTTTTTGAAGATAGTTAGGCAGTGTTGCAGCCAGGCCACTAGATGTCATGGACATGCCAAGATAGCACATCACATTGTGTGACATTCTTAGCAGGGCTATGATCCACACCAGTGAATCCTGTGGGCTGGCCATACTCAAGCTCACTGTGTAGTACTGCTTGTATTCTCCACATGTGTAGTTCTGATCTGTAGTACATGTCCCTACAGTGAACAGCACCTCCACCATTGTATGCATAGCTGTGCACGCATCTGGCAATGACAGTTTGTGAGGTTTCATGTCAGTGTTTCACATAGTTTGCAAGTATTGCACATGGGTAGCCATTGTGATTCATTGCAGGTCTGACCTGTATATTGTGACAGGACCATACATTATGTGTACATGTGGTAAATGGCCACATGGCAGATAGATTTGTGCATTAAGATGCCTGATAAATAATAACAGTCTCACCTGCAATGGGCTGCTGTCACAGCTGAATGCCAGAGGTACCTAAATAGGAGTAACACAGCAGTATGAGCATTATCCACGCCTGTATGATAGCTACAGGGTGCAATGTGCATGCTAACACATACATCAGTGCAATAGACTGTTCTATGGAGTATGTATATGTGTGCATACACAGAGTAGCATACTATAATATGCGGCATGTGTGTATACATGCCTTGCATATGATGTTACATTACATACTGTACAGTGACACATGTAACTATATGGAATATAATTATTATAGGTACAGTAGTGACTTACCAGGCAACTCCAGGCTCAGTGTTCGAGAGACACCCACCTCCACAATATCAGCCAAGGCTTGTGGATGTTGTTCTGCAGGTGTCCCCAGGTTGGCCAGTAGCTCCTCGGTACGTGTGAGTGGGGGCTGGGTTGGTGGCCCACCACCTGTTGCACCTTGTTCCCTAGCAATTGCATTCACACGCTGTTTTGCCCATCTGATGAGGTCTGTACAGTGTCTGCGCACCTGCTGGTATGTGTAGTTTTGGCCACCCACACCATTAACCCTCCTGCGAAGTTCCATCCACAGGGCATCCCGCTGCTGTGCATCCTGTGGCACATGGCTGAACAGGATATCATGATTGTCATGCAGGTATGGAATGAGGGCCTCATCTTCCAAGTGGGTATAAGTGGTTAGCCTTGCACATGGCATACCTGGAAGACATAATGATGGAGACAGGTCACAGTAACTCACAGAGACATACAGAGCAACAGCTGAACATACATGTGTATTGCATTTATTATGATTAAATAGTTGTCTTTGCAAATCTACTTGACACTGAAACCACTGACATGTTTGTGTCACACACGTGACACTCAATGGTGATTGGTTATTATCACCATATATGTGTGTCACCTGATTACATTGCTCATACTCCATGTGGATGCTGTCTTGATGTGGGCATGTCTGTTTGCCTGTACTGGTGTTCTTACCTATCAACACATGACTGGATGTGTCCACATTAATGCAGTTGACCTTGATGCTGTGTATATGTCACATATAAAGACTTACACTGCCTTAATGGACATGACCTGTGACCCTGCAGACTTGCTCACTGAAGGTTTTACATGTATATGTTTTGCTATATACATCCGCATGGCACTGTACAGCAGTTCAACATCCTGCCATGTATCACTTGTGTTGCACATGTGATACACATACACATGGGACACTGGCTAGCCAGATGATATTTGCAGGGATGGATATCAACTATAGCATGTACAGTCAAAGTCAACTAGTAGACTATATGCCCTGGGCCATGTATGAATCTAGGATGAAATGTTACCTAGCTGTAGCTGACAGGTGGGTCTCTAGGGCCAGGTGGAGCAGTGCCACATAACTGATCCACAGGGTTAATGATACATTTACCATGCGGTCATCACACCATGTCTGAGAGGGGGGCAATGTGCAGGTTTGCTGGACAGGAATGCATAGTATGGTAGGACTATGTAAAGTGTGTAGGGCAAGGACCTGTCCAGCATGTGGTGATCCTAGTACTAGGAAGGTGGATGTCCATGAAGTATGTGTTTGAGATCTGGATGTGTACGTGTAGCATGTCCAACATCACTGGGTTGGACATGGCTTTATTCAGGGTAGGCATCATGCTACATAGTAGAGATGGTGATTGGGAAGGCTGATGTAGGCCATCTGAACATGGCCAATACCCCTTAAAGGAAATATGTGATCTGATATGGGTCACTTGAGTGTTGAGTATGGCTGGACAATGATCTCTATATTCATGGATGGCACCCTGTCATGATTAGGGTTGCCACATATGACTAACTGACAGGTGTGGTGACATAACTATAACAGGAAAGACAACTGCCCAGCTGCATCCCTTACACACTGTGTCCATTATGTTGACCGTTGCCTAGGTGGTAGTTCATGGGTACATGGTTATTAACATAGGGGTGACAATACAATATGTAGCTGTTAGATTGTGCCCATATGTCACGCACCTCACCCACAAAGCCCCTTCTCTATGTTGTCCACAACACTCTGAGTCAGCTATTAGTCCTAGGTCATAGTCATTCGCATACTTCAATAGGCAGATGCCTTCTGTTAGTCTGTGTGGTATAGACTACAATGAGGGGGAGTACAATGAATTAACCCTGTCTTACTGTAGCTGGCAGTGGTGTGATGTGCATGTATTATTCAGACACCTTCTGTAGTGTTGGTTCTGCCAAAAGTCCCGTTGCAAAACACTCCTGTGACATAGGAATGTACATCTAGTATACTGAGGGTAGGTGGAACACACTATGGGTGATGATGTCCTATGACCTGGCAAGGTTATGATATGCAGTGTGAAATCAACCTTACTGCCATCCTACATCAGTACTGCTGACATCAAATAATTTGATTAAGGTTCATGGCCTTTCAGACCTGACTCAGCAGGGTAGTAGTGCAGTACTTCCCATTATCAGTGGTGTCTCCCCCTTTGTGGGTTGTGATACCTGTTGGTGTGCACCATTCAGTGTGTACACAGCCTGACATGAAGCTATGTTTTACATGATGTGTATGTGGAGAGCAACTTGTTTTGCCATTTGTGTATGATACAACCTGGGATGTGGACAGGTCCTATGCAGCCTGAGTGCAGCTTGTACCTGCACAGTTGTGGTTACAGGGGCTCTGTAGTGTACATGGATATATGATTGTGCACATGTTAGGGGGGCAGTATGTTTATGTTATCCAAGACCCTATTTGGATTGCTTATTCATGCTCAGCACTTGTTCAGAACTTGTAAGCACTGTGTAAGCTACTAATTACTATAACACTCAATCTTCCTCATTACCTAGAGGTAAACAGTTTTTGTACGTACTTTTCTCACTTGCTTAGAGTAAAATAGCTCTAGTTCTCACTTTCCTCACTTATCTAGGGGAAAATAGTTTTATATTCAGGCATGTCCAAAGGTCAGCTCCCAGTGTTCTCTCCTGTCTATCTGATGAATATGGACATCTTGAGGCAATGTAGACATTGCCTCATGTACACAGATAACCCTCTCCGCCTACCACCCAACACTGCAACCTGTGAGAGATGCACTTATCTAGCCAAACTGGAGGTAAAGCTCTCTCTAACCAAGACTGACCCTGACAGTCATGTGGAGAAGGTAAACATTTGCACCACACCACACTCATCACATAGTCTCACTAAATCTACACCACCATAATCCACACATAGTAACACAAGAACATTCATGGAGGCTCTCGATAATAATCTGTTTAAGCAACAGAGACCTCCAAAGCGGAAACACAAGCAGCCTCCATCCCCCAACACAACCCCAATGGCACATAGCCCACAGAGTCAGAGTGCCACTCAAACACAGCCAATAAGGCAAATCAACATACCCAACACACTAGTCATAGGTGACTCTATAGTCAGGCACACTGATGTTCCACTCACCAGGCTAAAAAAGGAGAAGGTTACTGTCAACTGCCTGTCGAGTACCAGGATCCACCACATAACCCACGCACTGAGATCACTCCACAACAAGTACAGATATGACTCTGTCATTGTCCATGTTGGTGTGAATGACCTGAGACGTATCTCCCTGGACTACATGAAAAGAGACATAGAAGAGCTCTCCAATCTTGTAGGCCAGGCAGGTATGACCCTGGCCCTGAATAGCATTCTGCCATCACCCAGAATGATACCGCAGTACGAGGACAAAATGATTGACTTCAACAATTGGCTAAGCTTCCGGTGTCATTCTAAGGGGATCCAGTATATGTCTGCTTGGGATGTCATGGTCGATAGGCCACAATGCTTTGCCACAGATGGCCTGCACCTGTCGCCCCTGGGATTCCGGATACTAGCTAAGGCTCTTGCTGCCCCTATAGTGCCTTCTTTAGGCAAGGTTCAAATAACATATTCACCACAGTAACAGGAACAGGCAAGCACAAACTGAGGGTAATGCTACTCAATGCTGGAAGTCTAAATCTCAAAATGCACTCACTCGAGGCACTCCTTGTAATGGAGAACATTGATAGCTGTGCAGTGACTGAGACCTGGTTCAAGGCTCCTGAGAGCACCACTGCACTACCAGGCTATAACTCATACCACACTTTTCGGCCATGTAACCTGGACCTGAACACCCAAGGCGGAGGTGTGTCCATATTCATAGGTTCACACTAGGCTATCTGCCCTAGGGCATTTACAAGCCTAGCCAGAGTGTGTTTGGCTTTCGCCACCCATTTTAAAATGAATTTTGCTATGCCCTTTTTCAAGGTTAGTATACTGTGCATCTGTCTAACAGTGACACAGAAGTGATACCCAGAGTAAATCTACGATCTCCCATCCACTCATTAAGATTCCTCTTGAAGAGAGTCAATGAGGGACTCTGCCTAACCTGGACTGGGATTTTATTCCACAGTGAAGGGAGCCTCTGGGTTATGCATCTGTCCCTCGAGCATGTCCTATTTATTTCAGTGCTGAGGTTCAAGTCTCTCGAGCGGCTAGCTCGATGGGATTTGGATTTTCTGAGGTGCAGCATGTCCATTAATTCTGGGTTGGACATGGCTTTATACATCAGGCACAGATCGCCTCTGAGCAGGTGGTATGCCACTGAGTAGAGCTGGCGTTTCTTTAACTGGGCAGCATATGGCATCTGTTTGAGCCCTTTGATCCTCTTGGTGATGTACTTTTGGGGTCTTTCCAGTTGCTGCAGGTGTCTGGTAAGGTACATCCCAAAAGGTGCATTGTACTCAATTATGGGCCTGATGAGGGATGAGTAAAGAGGCACGATGACCTCCCCTGATCTAGATGTGAATCCCTCCATGATTAGGTGGGCTATATAAAATGATTTTCTAACCACTTTGGCCACGTGGTTGTCGAATGAGAGATTGCTATCAACTTGGGTCCCCAGCTCCCTAATTACTTCTTCCGTACTTAATGGATTACCATCTATGTGGTAATTTGTGGGCACTTTGTTTTTGCCGAAGGGGATGACTATACACTTTTTGATGTTTAGCTTCAGGCCATGGCTCTGGCACCAGTTGTCTGTTTCTATGAGGCCCTTTTGTAGGATGCTTGTGTCAGCTTGAGAGTCGATTATGGCGCCCAGTTTGCAGTCATCTGCGAACTTGGTCAGCCACAGTCCTTCCGTGTTGGCCTGTACCTCCGAGAAATATATACCGAACAAGAGAGGTCCTAGGACTGAGCCTTGTGGGATGCCACTTGTAACTGGTTTGGAGTCTGACATGGGTCCAGAAATTCAAACCATGTGGGCTCTGTCCTTGAGCCAGTTTGCAACCCATCTAGTGACATAGGGGTTTATGTTTAAGCTGGTGAGCTTATCTATAATGCCCGAGTGGGGTATTGTATCGAAGGCTTTTGCGAGGTCCAGGTAGGCTGTGTGGACCACCTTCTCCTCGTCAATGGCCTTGGTGACTGTTTCAAAGAAATCAACCAGGTTTAATAGGCAGGATCTGCCCTTAACAAAGCCGAACTGGGTAGGATCCAGTGTCAGTAGGTCCGCAATATCTTTATTTATGAGGTCCATGATGATCCTTTCCATAGCTTTGCAGACCAAGCTAGTCAGGCTTATGGGCAATAGTTTCCAAGATCCATTGAGGCATCACCTTTGTGGAGAGGGACCACTGTTGCTGTACGCCACTCTTTGGGTACATATCCTGTAGTAAGGCTGAGATTGAACAGTAGTTTTATGTTTGGGTTTAGTTCTTCTTGGAGTTCATGTAGGACGCAGCCCGGGACACCATCTGGTCCCATTGATGCTGTGTTTTTTGCTTTGGAGAGGGCGGCTCTTACCTGAACATCTGATATGTCAGGGGAGCAGCACTCTGCTGGGATATATATTTGCCCTTTTGGTGGGGAAGTGGGGGAGAAGTTTGCGCTGAACCTGTCAGCTAGGATGTTGGCAATGTCTGTGGGTTCGGTGTATTTTTTTGTCATTTTGGACTAATTCTGAGCATATCTGGGAATTCCCACCTAGGTTTCTAACATAACTAAAAAAAGCCTTGTGATTATCCTTAGTGTCCTGTGCAATTTTTCTCTCGAAGCTGGCCTTAGACGATTTTATGAGTGCCCGTAGTTTTTTGCTAATATTAAGGATATCCACCCCTCCAGGCTAGTTGCTTAGCACAATGCATCCGAAGTTATCCTTTTGCAACTACTTCTGAGCTAAACTGCAATCCAAACCGTAGCTTGCTACAGATCCCCCACCATGCCCCAAGATTCCCATCCCTCTTTTCTTGATGTACTGGAAATTATTAGGGTTCAACCAAACACCCTACTAATGGGCGACTTCACCTACCCCCCATTAACTGGGATAACTACTCGAGTACCAACCCATTAGCTCAACGCTTTCTTGAATTCATAAACAACAATGCCCTGGATCAACTTATCTAGACACCCACCAGGGGCAACAATATTCTAGACCTAGGCATTACCAATGTGAGTGACCGGTGTTCCACACCTGAAGTCAACTCCTCATTGGTCCGATCCAACCATAAGCTAAACACCCTTGATATCCACATCCTGCCCCCACCCCCCATTAAGGAAACCACAGTATAATATTTCTACAAAGCCAACTTCATGCTTCTTAAGACAGATGTGGTGAACTTCATGACACCCATGCAGATGGACAATACAGTTACAACTGCTGAATCCTACACAAATGCACTCTATAAGCACTTACACGAGTGCATGGATCATGCTATCCCAAACAGAACCAAGACGCTATACTCCTAATTAAGGAAGCCAATCTGGTGGTCCCCTGCCATAAATAAACTGTACAACAGAAGGAAGACACTGTTGCAAAAGAGAGAACAGTCCCATGCATGGAGGAGCTCCCTGGTCAGCCTCAGTAAGAAGCTGAGATCCCTTATAAGATATTCCAAAGCTAGCTACGGAAACAAAATCACCACTATTTCCAAGGACAACCACAAAGCATTCTATAGCTATGTCAAATATTTCAATGTCAACACCCAGATCTGCTCTGAGTTACAGCACAAAGGCACAAACATTACAGAACCAACTGATATTGCCAACATCCTGGCAGATAGGTTCAGTGCTACCTTTCCCCCCTCTCACCCCCTGAAGTGCCATATCTATACAGGAAGAATGCAGAGTCCCTGTAATCACAACTACGCAGGTAAAAGCTGCACACTCTAAAGCCAATATCACAGCATCCATGAGACTGGACAACATCCCAGGCTGCGTTTTACACAAACTTCAGAATGTACTGGCACCCCATCTACACACCATGTTCAATAATAGCCTTGCATCAGGCTTTGTGCCACCTGAATGGCACACCACAACAGTTATTCAACTCCACAAAGGTGGCTCCACAATGGACCATGGGACCTATTGCCCTATAGGCCTGACTAGCCTGGTCTGCAAGGCTATGGAGCACATCATCATGGATCTCAGTCACAGAGACATTGGGCACCTCCAAACCTTTGACCCCTCCCAGTTTGCCTTGGACAAACCATGCCTCCCAAACCTGGTGGATTTCTTTGAGACAGTTACCAAGGCATTAGATGAGGGTAAGGAGGTCCACACAGCCTACCTTGATCTCTCAAAGGCATCCAACATCATTCCCCATTCTGGTATTATCAACATACCCATCCACCCGAACATTATCCCCTATGTCATGAGATGGTTTGGAAAATGGCTCACGGACAGAACCCACACAGTGGGAGTTGCATACCCTACATCCGACTGTAAACCAGTTACAAGTGGCATCCCCCAGGGCTCAGTCCTAGGACCCCTGATGTTCGGTATATGCTTCTCTGAGGTACAGGCAAGCACAGGAGGGCTTTGGCTGAAAAGGTTTGCAGACGACTGCAAACTAGGGGCCATAATTGTTTCCCCAGCTGATACAGACACCCTCCAGAAGGGTTGCACTGAGACGGATACCTGGTGTCAATATCATGGCCTCAAGCTGAATGCCAAAAAGTGCATAGTCTTCCCCTTTGGATAAAACTAATTACGCGTGGACTACCACATAGATGCTAGTCCCCTACATACAGAAAAGGTAATAAGGGATCTGGGAACCCCAGTAGATAGCAATCTCTCCTTCGATAACCATAATGCCAAGGTGGTTAAAATATCCTTCTATGTGGCTGCCCTAATGGGTTTGAATCCAGAACAAAAGAGGCCATTGTGCCTCTCTACTCATGACTTATTAGACCCATTAAAGAATACAACACCCCATTTGGGATGTACCTTACAAGACAACTGCAACAGCTTGGAAGACCACAATAATACCACACCAAGAGGATTACTGACCTCAAACAGATGACCTATGAGGCCCAACTAAAGAAACTCCAGCTGTACTCGGTTGCATACCGTGTACTCACAGGTGATCTCTGCTTGACATACAAGGTTCATAGGTTCATAGGTAGGTACTAGGCTATAGGCCCAAGGGCCTACATAAGCCTAGCCAACAAGGTTCCCTGGCTTACGCCACCCAAGAAAGTTATTTTCCTGTGCCACTGTCAAGCAGAGACACAGAAGTGATCCCTGGGGTGTATTTCCTATTTCCCATCCACTCATCAAGATTTTTCTTGAAGAGTGCTAATGAAGAACTTTGCTTGACATAGATGGGTAGCCCGTTCCAGAGTATGGGAAGTCTCTGGGATAGGAATCTATCCCTCCAGCATGTCTTGTTTATTGTGGTGACAAGGTTTAGGTCCCTAGAGCATGTAGCTCGGAGGGATTGGGATTTCTTTAGGTGTAGCATGTCCAACAGCTCTGGGTTTGACACAGCTTTATATGTTAGGCAGAGATCACCTCAGAGTAGGTGATATGCTACGGAGTAAAGCTGGAGTTTTTTGAGATGGTCAGTGTAGGGCATTTGTTTGAGTCCAGTAATCCTCTTTGTGAGGTACTTTTGTGGCCTTTCCAGCTGCTGCAGATGTCTTGTGAGGTACATTCCAAAAGGGGCGTTGTACTCTATAATGGGTCTAATGAGTGTTGAGTAGAGGGGAACGATGACCTCTTTTTTCCTGGATGAGAACCCTTTTAAGATGAGGTGTGCCACATAGAAGGACTTCCTGACTACTGTGGTGATGTGACTATCAAAGGAGAGACTACTGTCCACCTGGGTCCCAAGGTCTCTTATCACGCATTCGGTGTTAAGTAGATTGCTGCCTATGTGGTAATTCATGGGTACAGAGTTTTTACCAAAGGGGATGACACTGCACTTTTTGGCATTGAGCTTGAGGCCATGGCTCTGACACCAGGCATCTGTCTCAGAGATGCCCTTTTGTAGGGTGTTCACATCATTTGGGGACTTGACTATGGCTCCTAGTTTGCAGTCATCTGCAAACTTCGTTAGCCAGAGGCCTTCTGTGTTAGCCTGTTCTTCAATGAAGTATATACCAAACAGGAGCGGTCCCAGGACGGAACCCTGTGGTACTCCACTTGTCACTGGTTTGAGGTCAGATTTGGAGTCTCCAACTTTTACAATGTGGGTTCTGTCAGTGAGCCAGTTGGCAACCCATCTAAGAGACCTTGAGACCTTGGGACCCAGGTGGACAGTTGGGCGGCGCAGTGGTGCAGCGGTTAATGCTGTTGCCTCACAGCAAGAGGTTCTCCGGTTCGATTCTTGGGTGGGGTGCCTTCTGTGTGGAGTTTGCATGTTCTTCCTGCATTCGCGTGGGTTTCCTCTGGGTACTCCGGTTTCCTCCCACCCACATTCTAAAAACATGCTTCTGGAGCATTTCTCCCCGGGCCTCTGCTGAAAACAGGATCTGTGGAACCTAGTCGGACTTTCCCGGTCAACAAATGTTAAATAAAATAAATAAAAATTAAATAAATAAATCTTGTGACGTAGGGTTTTATGCCTAGTTTATTGAGTTTAGCTATAATTCCAGAATGGGGGATGGTGTCGAAAGCCTTGGCGAGGTCAAGATAGGCTGTGTGAACCACCTTACCTTCATCTACGGCTTTGGTGACTGCCTCAAAGAAGTCGATCAGGTTCAGGAGGCATGATCTGCCTTTCACAAACCCGAACTGGGTGGGATCCAGAGTTTGGAGGTTACCAATGTCTTTGTTTATGAGTTCCATGATGATACGTTCCATGGCCTTGCAGACCAGGCTCATCAGGCTAATAGATCTATAGTTCCTGGGATCAGTAGTGGCTCCCCCTTTGTGGAGTGGGATAACTGTTGCTGTGCGCCATTCAGTGGGCACAAAGCCTGATGCGAGGCTATTATTGAACATGGTGCTTAAGTGAGGAGCCAGTTCATTCTGAAGTTCATGTAAAACGCAGCCTGGGATATTGTCCAGTCCCATGGATGCTGTATTTTTGGCTTTAGAGAGTGCAGCTTTCACCTGCGTAGTTGTGATTACAGGGACTCTGCATTCTTCCTGTATAGATATGGGCCCTTTGGGGGGGGGGGTAAAGTTACCACTGAACCTATCTGCCAGGATGTTGGAAATATCAGTTGGTTCTGTAATTGTCGTGCCTTTGTGCTGTAACTCAGAGCAGATCTGGGTGTTGCCATTGAGATTCTTGACATAGCTATAGAATGCTTTGTGGTTGTCCTTGGAATTAGTGGCGATTTTATTTTCGTAGCTAGCTTTGGAGGATCTTATAAGGGATCTCAGCTTCTTATTGAGGCTGACCAGGGAGCTCCTCCACTCATGGGATTTTACTCTCTTTTGCAACAGTTTCTTCCTTCTGTTGTACAGTTTGTTTATGGCAGGGGACCACCAGATTGGCTTCCTGTTTTTTGGAGGATAGCATCTTGGTTCTGTTTGGGATAGCACGATCCATGCACTCATGTAAGTGCTTATAGAGTGCATTTGTGTAGGATTCAGCAGATGTAACTGTATTGTCCATCTGCATGGGTGTCATGAAGTTCACTACTTCTGTCTTAAGCATTAAATTGGCTTTGGAGAAATTTTTTACTGTGGTTTCCTTAATGGGGGTGGGGGTGGGATGTGGATATCAAGGGTGATTAGCTCATGGTCGGATCGGACCAACGAGGAGTTGACTTCAGGTGTGGAACACCGGTCACTCATGTTGGTAATGACTAGGTCTAGGATATTGTTGGCCCTGGTGGGGGTGTGGATAAGTTGATCTAGGGCATTGGAGTTTATGAATTCCAGAAAGCGATGCGCTAAGGAGTTGGTGCATGAGTAGTTTTCCCAGTTAATGGTGGGGTAGTTGAAGTCGCCCATTATTAGAGTGTTTGGTTGAACCCTAATATTTTCCAGTACATCAAGAAAAGAGGAGTGGGAATCCTGGGGCATGGCGGGGGATCTATAGCAAGCTACAATTTGGATTGCAGTTTTGCCAAGAGTTAGTTACACTTGGATAACCTCAGATGCATTATGCTGAGCAACTAGCCTGGAGGTGTGAATATCTTTAATGAATATGGACACACCCCCACCTTTGGTGTTTCGGTCCAGGTTACATGGCCGAAAAGTGTGGTATGAGTTATAGCCTGGTAGTGCAGGGGTGCTCTATGGAGCCTTGAACCAGGTCTCAGTCACTGCACAAATATCAATGTTCTCCATTTTAAGGAGTGCCTCGAGTGAGTGCATTTTGAAATTTAGACTTCTAGCATTGAGTAGCATTACCCTCAGTTTTTGCTTGCTTGTTCCTGTTATGGTGGTGAATTTGTCCAATTCAGTATTGCTGGATATGCTCCACCTAATCAGAAGCTCCTGAGAGCCAAATGGTCTAGGGATATACACCTAACCACAACGATGACTAGGACATGCTGGATGGATAGATTCCTGACCTGGAGACTCTCCATGCTTTGGAACATGATTCCAATGTACATCAGGCAGGGCCCCTCACTAGCACTCTTCAAGAGAAACCTTGATGGGAGACAGACATGTACCCCAGAGATCACTGCAGTGGCTCTGCTGGACAGAGGCACAGGGAACTAATGGCTCTGCCATTCAGAGGCACAGGGAACTAACATAAGGGGGTGGTGAAAGCCAACACACTCTAGCTAGGCTTATAAATACCCTTGGGCAGACAGCCTAGTACCTACCTTTGAACTTATTACATGTTTTATGTGCATGGATAGTTAACTAGCTCTTCCATTTTACTTTGCTATCATGCTGTTAAACTGTCAGGTGACTACAAGTCATATCTATCCTGTTATTGTGTATTTTAAATGCCAATAGACATAACTAATGTTTGCCTAACATAATAGTAATGCTATGTAACGTGTAATGCATATCTGCCTACAATACTGTACATTACACAGTTATTGGCACAATATCCCACAATGCAAATCATAATTACACAGTAGGCCAACCTTTAACATGTTATTCTCAGTAATACACCCATACATATGCCTACTGTTACAATATATCAACATATATTATCTCCTGTTATAGCACATACTTGTTGGACCAACCCTGCCACTGACAGTGGCTGGTGAGGATTTGTTGGGTTCAAAGCCTTATATAGCATCCCTTGTGGTGTATGCAGTGTTTGCCTTGTGACCTACAGCAGTACACACATAAATACTACAAGCGTTACTATGCTCAACAATACATCACTACAAGATAACTGTTTCCACTATATGCATTTCGTACACTTTAAATATTACAGAACAGGTACTACATACACAGACATACTGAGTGTTCTACATACCTTATTAGTAACCCGAGGTGTCGTTGGCTATTTCAATCCTTTTCAGTTTGTGTTTCAATCTTCTTTGTAATGTTCTGCTGGTATATACAGATGGTTTGAATGTGTGATAAGCCATCCTTTTATAGTTAAATATCTGTAACGTGCTATCCTGACCACCAATTGGTGTTCCAAAGTAGTTAATTAGATGCACATCAGCTGTGCAGCTACTTCATTAGCCATTACCATGGCAACAGTGGTGTATAATTGAGTACTCCACTTGGGCATTGTCCCTTTGCCTTACTTTCAAGGAAGACGGCCTGGATGTGTTGTTTGTGATGTATTTCAACAGCTATATGGAGACGCACAGAGATATATTAGCTTCATGACTCCTGTGGATTGTGTGTAATGGCTAGAAGATGTTGTTCTACATGTGAGTACAGCTGTTATATTTCAGAACATTGCTACTTATGCAGGGTTTGTTTGTACCAGACACTTCTGCAGATGTTTCAGTCTGGCAAGGATGTTTGGGCAGCTCAAGGCCGTATGGCTATGCATGAAATTTTAGGGGGTTTACAGTGTGCTCACCAGACATCTTTGGTTTGGTGTACATGTGTATCATACTGTGCTGTTAATCAGTAATTGGTAACACTTCCCGGTGTACACACAACCCTCTGAAACAGTATTAGTGCAAACAAACCCTGTAACATCAGCAGCTGTTCCATTGTATAACAGCAACTATTTCACATAGGGCCATGTTAGTGTGTCTCAGACAAGGTATGTTAAGGCTTCTGCAGATGTTGCACAGTGAGTGAGTGATTTGTGATGTTATTACAGTTTGTATTGTAATTTGTTTGGGTGTGGGGGAGATGTTTGTGGGTGTACATAGCAGATGCAAGTGTGTAGGAACTGCTTTTATACATAATCGATATGTGCATGAGGGTTCCTTCCCTATTTGAACACCTATCCTTTAGTGGACTAATACTATGGCAATTGCAGGCTGATTCATTTAGACACTGTTAATTGGTTCCTGTATAGCATGCAGGTGATGTTAGTCCTTGAATCCTTTTGGCAATACATCGGAATGTAATAAAGTGTTGCTACACGAAAGCTGGGTATTTCTGTCATAGGTATTTGCAGTCATTGGAGTTGTGTTGGTGACTGACCCTCTTTGGCTAGGGTTGCCACCTTTTCAAATGGCCATAGTGGGACATTTTCGGGACACACATCAGATTTTACAGGCCGACACAAACCCATGGTCAGTACAAAGGATAGAACTTTCCTTTTTTGCCTAAATATAAGCTTATTCGTGTAGCAGTTTAGTTGCTTATCCTGTTTCTTGTAATGTAGGTATTTTAGATACAGAAAGAACTATTGTATGCAACTATTACATTACATATGGGACATAATTATGACCTACAATCTCAGGATATTTGCCACGTTTAATATTTTTGTCAGGAAACAACCGCCCAAAGAGGGACTGTCCCTCACAAAGTGGGACAGGTGGCAACCCTATCTTTAGCTCATGTCCATAGCACATATTTGTAATAGTGCATAGACATATACTCTCCATATCCTTTGTTCATAAAGTTTGGTCATGGCGGAATGTGTGATTGCTATGGTCCATGTTATACTCATATATGAACACTTCAACCGCTGTATACGGGATACCTATGGAATCCTGAACGCACACAATTCCGATGCCCACAGTACCGGGCCCAGACTCCCATACCCCACATTACCGACAGCGACAGTCAAACTCGCGAAAGTAACACAAACATGGAACACACACACACGCACACAGATACACTGCTACCCACCACATCCAAACAAACCATACTACACTACATATGAGCAGGTGGGCAAGCCGCCCTACACCCCCATGTGGGTGGCTGCACCCCCCCACACCCCCCTACTTTAATATTCTACCTCCAGGATTGCACAACCAGATGCACAAAGCAAACCCACACTCACACATTACAGTCCCCCAGGAACACATACCACACTCAGAACACACACTTACACACACTACAGCCCTCAGAAACACACTTACACACAGTAACCTACCTGAACTGCAACACCAGAAGCACTGACTAAATGTCCCTTAACATTGGGATTTTAAACCTTGCACTTCTGGTGTTTCGGTACTGTGGTCTTTTGTTCTTAAGCCTCATGATTACACGCGTCGGTATGTCAAGCATTTGGTATTTGGTAGGTATCCCATTTATATGTACCTCCATGGTTATGTAGATGTTGTTAACCTATCTATATATCTACATATATATGTATATCCCCATATATCGACATATCTCTCTCTCTCTCTCTCTCTCCCTCTTTCTCTCTATATATATTTTGATTTATATATATATATATATATATATATATATATATATATATATATATATATTTATTTATATATATATATAGCACACACCTTTCATTGGGTACATGCCAGTTTGTCCTATTTCCACACATTCCTACCTTTTGTGTTTTAACCTGTCAGAATACACAACTGCCATTGGTATATCTCAGGTAGCTTAGTGGTAGGTTATTGTGAAGATTGTGTACATGGTTACGTGTTCTAATCCTGGCAGTGGTCATTTTACCTCTCAGACCAGGCACTGGTAGTACAAGGGTGATTAACGCACATTTCAGCTGTTGTGTGTTCCAAATGTTTATTATTCTGTGGAATACTACCTATATATGCAAGCTGTGGTTAATGCATACTATGTAACATGTAAATCATCTCTGACTTTATTGGGATTTGAACCAGGACTGCACAGATATTATGCAAATGCTGTAGCCATTGCACTATTGACAATAACGTTCCTTCTGCCTATTTCCTATGTCCATGAATCCTATGTGTAAGCTTGGCTACACAATAGCCGGTGCCACCCACACCGAGTGAGCTTCTCGAAATACCGACATGACACATGAATTGAGAGACTATACATTAACATCCTAACTACATTTGGCATAGCCATTCACTGACACACTTCAGGGGAAACCTTGATGTGTGACTGGCCAACAGTATATACACCCCTGGGATCATGTGTCCCAAACACATACAGCCAGGGTGAGGGGGAGCCACTCCAGTTCTTCAGCTGTAAGACCTGTTGGGGAAATTGAATGCTGTTGGTTTGTCATGTTAACATGCCCTTTTGAGATCACTATGTGCCCCTATCACCCTACAGCACACCAGTCTTCAACAGCTTCCAGCAACTCTGCCTGGAATCACTTCATTGGCTATGCTTGACAGAGGCTCATTTACTTCATCAATGGTGCAGGTAAAGCCACCACACTGTAGCTATGCTTCTAAATGCCCTTGAGCAGATAGCCTACTATCTATCTGTGAACCTCTACAGTGCAGGCCATCTTCAACATCATATGTGATTATACAGAGTTTTCTGATCACAATATAAAGTGTAAATTCACCATGTAGTCAGACAACAGTTAAGTACAGCAATAGCATACAGACTACTGATACATAATCACATCAAAAGCCAATCTTGGAAGCTAGTGGGCATGTATAGGTTTCAGGCTTTGTATTGCTTACCAGTAGGTTACCTACAAGGAAGATGGGACACAAGCACAGATGGGATACATGCCTGCAACAGTGCCATACCAACTTGCATGTGTCTGCCTAAGGCTTTGGAATGCTGGGCAAGGCTATTGGTGCCCCCTTGGTGCCATTTTTAGGCAGGTCTCAGAGGTGAATTTCACCTCCATGAACTGCACAATAGGGGAACCAGTGATGGTTAGGCTACTCAACACCAGGGGTAGTACTCACAACATGCACGCACTCACAGCACCCCTCAGTGTGGACAACATCTACATCTGTTCTGTGACTGGGACCTGTATAAGGCTCCTGTGAGCACACCAGCACTACCAGACTACAACCCATAACACACATTTCAGCCACTGTACATGGACTGGCGCAGACATGGAGGGGGTGTATCCATATTCATCGGGGATACCTACACCTCCAAGTTAGTGGGGCAGCATGATACCTCTGTGATCATCCATGTGCAGCTAACATCAGCCACGACTGCAATCCAAACTGTGAGCTGCTACAGATAACCCTCCATGACCCAGGTGCACCACTACAACTATCTAGAGACAGTGGTAAACATAACAGTCCTACCAGACACCCTGTTATTGGTCAATGTCAGCTACACTACACTTAACTGGATAACCTACTCGAATATTCACTTCCAGGCCCAGCACTTGCTGGGATTTATCACCTCATATGGCCTGTATCAGTTGGTAGATGGACTAACAAGTGGTGAAAACATACTAGAAGTGGTAATCACTGACATGTGCAACAGGTGCACTACAGCAGAGGTAAACCGGTCACTGTTTAGATCTGACCATGAACCACTCACTGATGATTTTTACTCCCAACCATCTCCCCCACCCAAGGAACACACAGTGAATACTTTTCCTACAGTAAATTCACAGTACTAATGACAGAGGTGGGAGGGTTCACAGCCCCCATGCTCATGGATGACACTGCTCAAGATACAGATGGAATTACGAATACACTCTATAAGCACCTACAAAGATGTATGGGTCATGCTATCAATGGTAAACCAGGACTAGTTACTCCTACACAAGGACACCAGTCTGCTGAACCCCTGCATTATACAGGCTATACAACAGAAGTAGTACAGTAGTCCAGAACAACAGTAAATACCAAGACATGCAGACATTTGTGACCAGTATTAGCAGATACTTATGTTACTCATGTAATTATCCAAGGCGGACATCCACAGGTAAATAGGCATGAATTCAGAATATGACCAAAAAGGCTTCTTTGGCTATGTCAAGGATGTAAGCAGTAACACATAGATTTGCACTGTGCTGGTGCAATATTGCTCTGAATATACTGACCCTGCTGATATCACCAACACACTTGATAATACATTCGGAGCAAGCTTCACCCCCTACTGGGCCCACAACAATACCCAAAATGTACAGTATCCCAGACATCTGAGACATACAGGTGGCAATGGTCCTTTCAAATGGCATGACAGAGTGTCAATGGAGGCAGATGGTGTCCCAGACTGCATCCTGCAGACGCTAAAAGACAAAGCGACCCCCCCCGCCTAATATACAATTCAACATCAGCCTCTACACAGGCTACATGGCCATTCACTGGTGCATGGCAACAGCTATTACACTTCACCAAGGTGGTGACACAACTGATCATGGTAACTATCACCCCATAGGCCTGAGTAGCCTGATCTGCATGGCTATGGAGCGCATCCTCATGGCACTCATTAACATAGATAATGGTAACCTCCAGACACTTGACCCAACCCAGGTCACCTTGATTGAGTGCAGATCATGCCTACTGAACCAGTTTGACATCTTACAGCCACCTAGACTTTAGGTGTGGGGTGTGGTAGTTCACACATACTACCTGGACCTCGCCAAGGGTTTTGACACCATTCCCCACTCAGGTATTATTTCTACACTCAACAGCCAGTACATACACCCATACATCACAGGTTGGTTTGCCAACAGGTTTAAACACAGAATCCACATGATAAGCCTAGCAGCCTCCAGGTCCAACTCTTGACCAGTCACAAATGGTGTTCCACAGGACTCAGTCCTGGGACCCCTACTGTTTGCCATATACTTCTCAGAGGTACAAGTAAACACAGGTGGACTACACCAGGCCGTGTTTGGTGATTACTGCAGACTGGGAGCCATAACTGACAGTCCAACTGTCACATAGACCAACACAGGGTGTCAGAGTGATGGCCTCCAGCTAAAGGCTACATACTGCATGGTCATTCCATTTTGGGAAACTACACACACACATATTAACACATGAGTGGCAGACAGTATAATTCAGATGATGTAATGGGTATGTGGGGACTACATTACATAGTGATTTCTCCTTTGACAGTCATATGTGCGAAGTAGTTAGGACATCTATCTGTGTAGGCCATCTGATTACTTAAAGGTTCACATCTATACAGACTTAGGTTATTGTGCCCCTTTACTCATCAGTCATCAATCCCATCATTGAGTATGATAGCCCATTTTGGATGTACCTCAGAAGACACATCTGACAGCTGGAAGAGCCACGAACATACCTCACATAGAGGGATAATGCCCTCAGACATGTGTCCTATACTGCCAGACTGCATAAACTCATGCATTACTCAGTGGCATCTCGTTTACTCAGAGATGATATTTGCTGGCCATCAAAGCTGTGTCCAAGTCAGGCTTAATGGATATGTTCCACCTATGGGCATCCATGTCACAGTGAGCCGCACACACTGTAATGAGCTACACCTTGCCACAACCATAACTGGAAGATGCTGGAGTGACAGATTCCTGTCACGGGTACTCCCCATTATTTGGAACTACATCCCTGATTACATTATATGAAACCCCTCACTAACACTCCAGGGAATCCTTGCTGAGTGGGTGGAGAACAGTGGCTACACCCCAAGGATTCCGCAATTGGCTCTGCTCCACAGAGGGACAGTTAGTTAATCAATGGGGTGGCGACAGCAGACACATTTTGGCTATGCTTATGACTGGCCTCGGGCAGTTAAGCATGTACCTACCTATGTATCTATGAACCTATACATACAGTATTGACACATGCTGATAGATTAATTTACTGTTCAGGTATTGACATACTTTGTGCCAATGGCAGTTGTGTGTACAATAGTTTAGGGCTGCCTATGTAGGATGCACACAGTAGACCACCTATAGATGACAATTTACAGGTGGTCATGTGTGTGTGTGCCATCCATGTTTGCTGTGTGTGCAGGTGGAGAAGGGTGTTAGTCCATAGGTCCCTACACTGTCAGTGTGTGTGCTATACGTTCCCTCTTTGCCAAGGCATGGGCATACTGGGCATGCCTCCATCTGCCTACTGGGGCTGGCACAGGGTGTTCATGGTCTGAGTCCCTCTGTGCCTGTGGGGCCCTTGGCAATGGTGGTGGGCTGTGAGGGCCTTCACCATTCTGTCCCTGCTGAAGCTGTTTCCGCAGGATCATATTGTGTAGCATGGCACATACTATGAAGATGTGGGCACATGTGCCTGGAGAGTACTGCAAGGCTCCACCAGATATGTCCAAGCAATGGAACCATGATTTCACCATCCCAAACACACGCTCTATGATGATTCTGGTTTCTTCATGTGCCTCATTATGGCGTTCTTGCGTGGCTGTGTGTGCATTTCTGATGGGGGTCATCATCCACAGTTCCAGTGGATAGCCAGCATCTCCCACTAGGTGGCCATATGGGATGTCCCCCTGGCAAATACCTGATACAGCTGTGAGGCATGCCAGATGTGGGAGTCATGATAGCTTCCAGGGCTGCCAGCACACACATCCATGATAATGCCCTGGGCATTGCACATGACCTGGCAGTTGATGGAGGGGTATCCCTTGTGGTTTATGTAGCGCCTACCCTGCTCACTGGGTGGTGTCTTGATGTGTATGTGCATGCAGTCTATTGCACCCAGTACCTCCGGGTAGTCTGCCACATGGTGGAAGAGATGCATATTGCTGGCCAACTCCTCCTGGGTTTGGGGGAAGTATATGTGCTCACTGGCATGTAGTAACATGGCATCCAGGAACTGGTGGAGTACCCTGGATGCTGATGCCTGTGAGATCCCCATGATATCCCCAGTTGGCCTTTGAAAGGTACCTGTGGCTAGTATTTTCAAGCTTACACATACCTTCGTGTCCAATGGGATGGGTTCCCCTCTGTTATTTCTGGCTTTGAGGCATGGCTGGCACAGCTCAACAAGTTGCTGTATGGTGGCCCTGTCCACCCTGTAATGCTCTACTATCTCCAGGTCATGTAGCCCCTGGCAAGTTACCCTGGGTCTGAACACTTTTCTCCTCCTCCGGTGCCTGAGATGGTTGTGAGCATTATCCTCCACACCACCGTCAGTCTCCAACACATGCTGGTGAATCAAAGCTATGGCTGCCCCTAACATGTACATATTAAAAGTTCCCCGTCTGTATACACCAATGGTGCAGAGTGTCTGGGCATACATAAGTGTGTGTGTGGGGCTTTCACACTTTATACTATTGTGCAATGGATGCTGCTGGTGTAATTGGGTGTGTATGTGCAATTCCAGCTGGAGGGTATCTTAATTATGGGTTTTACAGCAGGTAGTGCTATTGTGGGGCCTTTGCTGTTCACGTACGCTTGGCTGCCATGATTCATCTATTGCCCTTTACTTCACTTTTCAACCTGATTCCCCTCCCATTGTCAGGCATGCATCCAGCTGCCTGCTTTCTTGTTTTGTACTTTTCCAACCCAGGATTGTGTTCGAAATGTGTTATGTAGCTGATCTACTGCAAGTTTGCTTTGTTCTGCTGTGACAGTTCTCTTTTCTTTGCAGTACGGCACCTCCCCTTTCCTGTTCTGCAGGTAGCTGCTAGCAGCCTTGTTAGCTGTTGTCAATGGCCCACTGTGAGTTTCTAGGTGTTAATTACTCATTTGTACTCCAATTGTCATGCTGCAGCATTTCCTTATTGTCTTCCCATATCCTTCCTGTTTCAGCTATGATGCGCACTACGCACAGCCATTTACTGGGTTTTGAGCACGTTTTCATCCACGTTCACATGCACTTCCGGTTACCTTGTGTGCTCTCAGCTAAGCAAAGCTATGGCTAATTCCACACCTCTATCCTGTGGCTTTGCTTAGCAACAGGTAACTTGGATTAACAATGGTCCAATGTGCTTACAGCTAAGGTGGTGTTTATCTCCAGGCCTCACCTCTGTGTTGTACCGCTACACTGTGTGGTACATCCTAACGTAGGCAGGGATTTTGCGATTCAGTATTACTTTACTCATTTGCATGCCATTGATTACTAATTCCTAGTTACCACACAGAACACTGTCACAGACCCTTAGCAATTCTTGTGCCATGGTTGTGGTGTAGCATGCGTGCCATTGACTATTAAGGGGAACTCATGAATTGCGTTCCATAGCAGTTTTATGACATATAAATATATTTTCATTGTGATCCCTTTTGTGCACCGATGCACTGCAATTCTACTTTGCATTAGTGTGGCCATGACATTAAATGTTATTTTGTATGTGTTGTGCATGTATTTTTATGCCATTGGCTGTATATTTAGCCATTGGCATATATTAACATTATAATACATAAGTTTGGTCCACTTTCATGGCTCCGATTTTATGTTTGAAAAAACGTAAACCATATTTTTTTTTGGTTTACATTTCTGCATGCTTAAGCTATGCCTGTACCAATTCATGAATCTCTATATACCTTTATTTGCATGCTACACTGCTGCACATGGGGGTAATTAGCATACCTGCACTAGGAGCGGCGCAGATCTGGTGTACGCTGGTAGTGCACGTGGAAACAGCTCATACATGAATCGCTCGGCGGCCATATTTGGTGTTAGATCGCTGATGCTACGCCTGCACCTGGCGCAAGCTTCATGAATCCCGGGATGTATTTTTTAATTGTCTCTGGCTTCCCACTCACATGCAACACCCATTACTGCACTGTAAAAGTTGTTTTTTCACCTGTTTCTACTGTCTTCCTGAAAAAAAAATCTTGCTATTTTCCCTCCTTACTAAGCTATAAAAGTCCAATTTCAGATATCTGCTGATACCTGGACTGTGTTTAAGTTTCTGTGTTGGCCATACCTTACTTGGGCAAAAAGGAAGCTTCTTTGCTCATCAGTGAGAGTGGGGAGCTCTGAACAGCCTACCTGTCCTTGGGGGCGTAGTTTCTGCCCAGAAACTGTAGTTGTATTGGCCATTTTGGGCTAATTTCTACCTCTTTAATCTTTCTGATATAAAAACCACATTTGTGCAGTTTTTGCATCCATATAAGCTCAGCAGATCCTGCTCAGGTGTCCTGCAGAGACCTACAATGCCAGAGAGACAAAAGGAAAGACTTTGGAGTGTTTATGTACCATTTATGTTTTTTCTTGATTGCTTATTGCTATTATTGCTATTACTGCCTAAACGCTCATTTTCTGGCATTTATTTCTTCTCAAAACACTCATTTTATACTGAAAATTGCATTTATTTGGGCCTGCACTTTTATTAAGTTGTTTTTGCTGTAAATTGTATTTTTAATTGTCTCTGGCTTCCCACTTGTGCGACAGCCATTACTGCACTGAAAAAAGTTGTTTTTTCACCTCTTTCTACTGTCTTCCTGAAAAAAAAAATCTTGCTATTTTCCCCTCCTTACTAAGCTAGAAAAGTCCAGTTTCAGATACCTGCTGGTACCTGAACTGTGTTTAAGTTCTTGTGTTGGCCATACCTTACTTGGGCAAAAAGGAAGTTTCTTTGTTCATCAGTGAGAGTGAGGAGCTCTGAACAGCCTACCTGTCCTTGGGGGAGTGGTTTTTGCCCAGAAACTGTAATTTTATTGGCTATTTTCAGCTAATTTCTATCTCTTTAATCTTTCTGATATAAAAAAACACATTTGTGCATTTTTTGCATCTGTATAAGCTCAGCAGATCCTGCCCAGGTGTCCTGCAGAGACCTACAATGCCAGAGAGACAAAAAGAGAGACTTTGGAGTGTTTAAGTACCATTTTTGGTTTTTCTTGATTGCTTATTGCTATTTCCACTTAAACACTCATTTTCTGGCATTTATTGCTTCTCAAAATGCTCATATTATACTGAAAATTGCATTTATTTGTGCCTGCACTTTTATTAAGTCGTTTTTGCTGTAAATTGTATTTTTTAATTGTCTCTGGCTTTGCACTCACGTGCAACAGCCATTACTGCACTGTAACAGTTGTTTTTTCACCTGTTTCTACTGTCTTGCTGAAAAAAAAAACTCCCCAAGAAAATCTTGCTATTTTTCCACCTTACTAAGCTAGAAAAGTCCAGTTTCAGATACTTGCTGGTACCTGAACTGTGTTTAAGCTTCTGTGTTGACCATACCTTACTTGGGCATAAAGGAAGTTTTTTTGTTCTCCAGTGAGAGTGGAGAGCTTTAAACAGCCTACCTGTCCTTGGAGGAGTGGTTTCTGCCCAGAAACTATAGTTTGTTGGCCATTTATTGCTAATTTCTCTCTCTTTAATCTTTCTGATATGAAAACTGCATTTGAGCATGTTTTGCATCTGTATAAGCTCAGCAGATCCTGCCCTGGTGTCCTGCAGAGACCTACAATGCCAGAGAGACAAAAGGAGAGACTTTGGAGTGTTTAAGTACCATTTTTGTTTTTTCTTGATTGCTTATTGCTATTATTGCTATTACTGTCTAAACACTCATTTTCTGGCATTTATTTCTTCTCAAAACACTCATTTTATACTGAAAATTGCATTTATTTGTGCCTGCACTTTTATTAAGTTGTTTTTGCTGTAAATTGTATTTTTAATTGTCTCTGGCTTCCCACTCATGTGAAAGCCATTACTGCACTGAAAAAGTTGTTTTTCACCTCTTTCTACTGTCTTCCTGAAAAAAAAAATCTTGCTATTTTCCCCTCCTTACTAAGCTAGAAAAGTCCAGTTTCAGATACCTGCTGATACCTGAACTGTGTTTAAGTTTCTGTGTTGGCCATACCTTACTTGGGCAAAAAGGAAGTTTCTTTGTTCATCAGTGAGAGTGGAGAGCTTTGAACAGCCTACCTGTCCTTGGAGGAGTGGTTTCTGCCCAGAAACTATAGTTTGTTGGCCATTTTGGTTCATTTCTTTCTCTTTAATCTTTCTGATATGAAAACTGCATTTGAGCATTTTTTGTGTCTGTATAAGCTCAGCAGATCCTGTCCTGGTGTCCTGCAGAGACCTACAATGCCAGAGAGACAAAAGGAGAGACTTTGGAGTGTTTAAGTACCATTTTTAGTTTTCCTTGATTGTTTATTGCTATTTCCACCTAAATGCTCATTTTCTGGCATTTATTGTTTCTCAAAACTCTCATTTTATACTGAAAATTGCATTTATTTGTGCCTGCACTTTTAATAAGTCGTTTTTGCTTTAAATTGTATTTTTTAATTGTCTTTGGCTTCCCACTCACATGCAACAGCCATTACTGCACTGTAAACATTTTTTCACCTGTTTCTACTGTCTTCCTGAAAGAAACAAAAAAAAAGCCAAAAAAACTTGCTATTTTCCCACCTTACTAAGCTATAAAAGTTCAGTTTCAGATACCTGCTGAAACCTGGACTGTGTTTAAGCTTCTGTGTTGGCCATACCTTACTTGGGCAAAAAGGAAGTTTCTTTGTTTACTAGTGAGAGTGGGGAGCTCTGAACAGCTTACCTATGCATGGAGGAGTGGTTTCTGCCCAGAAACTGTAGTTTTCTTGGCTATTTTGGGCTAATTTCTATCTCTTTAATCTTTCTGATATAAAAAAACGCATTTGAGTGGTTTTGCACATAGAGCAGTGGCAGTTAGCTAGGGTTAAACTATCCCCGGCACCACTGAGTCTGTCCTTCAATTTTTCCCTTAGTACTAGCCAGTTCTTCCAGATTTAGCACTCATATCAGAGCTTTCAGACTAGCACTTGCCCCAAAAAGAGACAGAAGCACTAACAAACTATAGTACTCGATCCCCCTTGATCCCCAACAGTTGTTTGTAGGGAACAGTCAAATTACTCTCCCCATCTGGTAAATAAGAATAACCCATTCAGGCAGTGTATCTTCCTGTGCACCTGATGAATTTAGGCATCCTGAGGCAATGTAACAACTGCCTCATGTACACGGACAACCCTCTACTCCGACCACAAGACACCACGATCTGTGAGAGATGCACTTACATAGGTAAACTTGAGGCAAAGCTCTCTCCATTCATGACTGGAACTGACAATCAAGAGGAGAAGGTACCAACCTGCAGCACACCACTTTCTACACATAGACCCACCATACATGCAACTGCTAACCCCACACATTGATACAAAAAGACATATTCGGAGGCTCTAAATAAAAATCTGCAGAAACAACAGAGACCTCCATAGCAGACACGCAAACAACCTACATCCACAAACACACCACAATCATCACATAAGCACAAATACCAGTGTGCTGCACAACCACAGCCCCTAAGGCAAAACAACATACCTAACACACTTGTGTCAGGCATACTAATGTCCCTCTCACCAGGCTGGATAAAGAGAAAGTCACTGTTAGTTGCTTATCGGGCACCAGAGTCTGCCACATTACCCACGCACTCAGTTCACTCCACAACAAATACAAATACAACTCTGTCATTGTCCATGTTGGTGTGAAAGACCTGAGATGTACCTCCCTGGACTACATGAAAAGGGACATAGAAGAGCTCTCTGATTATGTAATCAAGGCAGGTATGACCTAGCCCTGAGTAGCATCTTACCCTCACCAAGTATGATATCACAGTACAAGGAAAAAATTATAAATTTCAACAATTGGCTAAGTTTTTGGTGTCATTCAAAGGGGATCCAGTATCTGTCTGCCTGGGATGACATGCTTGACAAGCCTCGATGCTTCACCAGAGATGGCTTGCACCTGTCTCCCCTTGAATTCAGTATACTGGCAAAGGTTCTTGCCACTCCCATAGTGCCTTTTTAGGCAAGGCTCAAAAAACAAATCCACCACCGTAACAAGTACTAACGATACTAAAGTGAGGGTCATGCTGTTAAATGCTAGGAGTTTAAACCTCAAAATGCACTCTCTTGAGGCACTCCTCAACATGGAGGACATCAATATTTGTGCAGTAACTGAGACCTGGTTCAAGGCACAAAACAGCACCCCAGCGATTCCAGGCTATAACTCATACCACACATTTCAGCCGCAAAACCTGGACTGAAATACAAAGGGAGGAGGTGTATGCATATTCATCAAGGATAACCACACCTCCAGACTAGTTGCAAAGTATGATGTCTCGGAGATTATCCAGGTGCAACTGACAATGGGCAAAACTGCAATACAGATTGTAGCTTGCTATAGATCACCTTCCCTGCCCCAGGACACTCACTCCGCTTTCCTGGAGGCATTGGAAAACATGAGAATCCAGCCAAACACCCTTATACTAGGTGATTTCAATTACCCAAACATCAATTGGGAAAACTACAAAAGTACTAATACCTTTGCTCAGTGCTTCCTGGAATACATTAACTCCAATGCTCTGGACCAGCTTGTAAACACTCCCACAAGAGCTAAAAATATACCTGACCTGGTCATCACCAACATGGGGGATAAATGCTACACACCTGCGGTAAATTCCTCATTGGTCAGATCTGACCATAAACTCATCACTCTAGATATCCACATACCACCTCCATCCCAAAAGAAACCATGGTGAAAACTTCTCCAAAGCGAACTTTATACTAATCAAGACAGAGGTGGCAAAATTTGTTACTCCCACGCAGAATGTCAACATGACTGAATCTGCTATATCCTACACAAAAGCACTCTACAAACACCTACATGAGTGCATGGACCATGCTATCCCAAGCAAGACTAAGACCCACTCCTCCAAAAAGAGGAAACCAGTCTGGTGGACCCCAGCCATAAACAAGCTCTATAATAGAAGGAAGAAATTACTGCAAAAAAAAAAAAAGTAAAAACCCAGGAATGGAGGGGCTCCCTGGCCAACCTTAGCAAAATACTAAGAACCCTCATAAAAAACTCTAAGGTGAGCTTTGAAAGAAAAATCGCAACAGACACCAAAGACAATTACAAAGCATTTTTTAGCTATGTCAAAAACCTTAATAGCAACTCTCAGATCTGTTCCGAGCTACAGCATAATGGTTTAAAAATTCACGGAACCAACTGATATTGCTAATATATTGGCAAATAGGTTCAATGCAAACTTCACCCCACCCTTTCCCCCCAAAGGGCTCATATCCATATCAGAAGATTGTGTTGCCCCTAAAATCACAGACACCCAGGTGAAAACAGCACTCTCCAAGGCAAGAAACACAGCATCCATGTGACCAGACAGCATCCCAGGCTGCGTGCTACATGAGATCCAGAATAAATTAACCCCTCACCTTAATACCATGTTTAACCATAGCCTCACCTCAGGCTATGTGCCCACAGAGTGGCATATGGAAACACTCATCCCACTCCATAAAGGAGGTGCAACCACTGGCCCCGGGAATTACCGCCCCATCAGCCTGATGAATCTTGTTTAAAAGGCCATGGAGTGCATCATCATGGAACTCATAAACAATGACATTGGTAGCCTACAAACCCTAGACCCCACCCAGTTTGGGTTCGTAAAGGGAAGGTCATATCTCCTAAATCTGGTTGACTTCTTTGAAATGGTTACTAAAGCAATAGATGAGGGAAAGGTGGTTCAAACAGCATACCTTGATCTTGCAAAGGCCTTCGATACCATTCCCCACTCGGGAATTATAGACAAACTCACCAACCTAAATAGAAGCCCCTACATTACAATATGGGTCTCTAACTGGCTCATGGATAGAACCCATTCAGTGAGAATAGGAAATGCTAGATCAGACTCCAAACCTGTGACTAGTGATGTACCACAGGGGTCAGTCTTGGGACCCCTCCTGTTTGATATCTATTTCTCTGAGGCACAAGCAAACAAGGAGGGACTATGGCTCACAAAGTTCGCAGACGACTGCAAACTGGGTGCCATAATTGAGACTCCTACTGACATAGACATCCTTCAAAAGGATCTTACAGATACAGATATGTGGTGCCAAAACCATGGCCTCAAACTAAATGCCAAAAAGTTCATTGTTATCCCCTTTAGGAAAAACCAAGAACCTATGAACTACAACATAGTTGGCAGCTCACTTATCACAGAGAGTGTGATAAGAGACCTAGGGACTCAGGTAGATAGTAACTGCTCCTTCGACAACCACATTGCCAAAGTGGTTAAAAAATCCTTTTACATGGCCCACCTTATCACAAAGGGGTTTGCATTTAGGAATAAGGAATTTATTGTCCCCCTTTACTCATCACTCTTTAGACCCATTATTGAATATAATGCCCTGTTCATGATGTACCTAACAGGACATCTGCAACAACTTGATGGGCCACAAAAGTACCTCACAAAAAGGATAACGGGCATTAAACAGATGCCCTATGCCATGAGGTTAAAAAAACTCAGACTGTACTCGGTCGTGTACCGGCTACTCAGAGGTGATCTCTGCCTGACATGCAAGGCTATGTCAAACCCCGAATTGCTAGAAATGCTCCACCTACCCAATCCACCAGAGCTACACACTCAGGGGACATAAACCTGACATCATCAATAAACAGGTCATATTGAAGGGACAGATTCGTGTCCAGGAGACTCCCCTTGCTCTGGAATAAGATCCCCATATATGTCAGGCAGAGCTCCTCGTCGGCACTCTTCAAGAGAAATCTTGATGAGTGGATGGGAAACAGGAAATTCACCCCGGGAATCACTTCTGTGGCCCTGCTTGACAGGGGCACAGGTAACTAAACCATTTGGGAGGGAGGCGATAGCACAACATTTTTGGCTAGGCTTAATTATGCCCTAGGGCCAATAGCCTAGTACCTACCTATGGACCCATGAACCTATAATTGCTGGAGTATATAGATTACCAAAGTTATATGCTGATGACCTAAAGGAATTCCTACATTTCTTGCATGAAACACAGGAGGGAAACATAATAGTGGCTATGTACTTATTTAAAAGAAACAGACTAGAACAAAATTATTCAACTACATTAGTAAGGAAATTATTTACAATGTAGGCTCAGGAACAACAATTGCTGCAGGCTGTAAATAAAACTATCAAAATAGAACATAGTGGACATCGTGTTCCTAAGAAAATGACTGTTACGTGATGTCTAGTTTTATTAACTTTGATGTACAGTGATGATGGGGCTATAAAAGTTAAATTACTGTTAGGTAATTCAGTCAAATTCTGCCAAACTAAAATCTAAACCAATGCAATGAAGATTAATAACAGACTACATGGAAGCAAAACATCTATTATATGAAAATAATTGCAGTTGTGCATTCAGTGGAAAACTAAATGTGTTAAATTATAAAAGGGAAATTGAATACAAAAAAATAAATAAATAAAAATGCTTAACATCTAGATATAGGCAAATAACGTCAGGAGGATGTGATTCCATAAGAACAAGACACTTAAGATGAGAGATACGAATATAACAAATGGAAACATATTTGAAAATAGATCAATGAACATGTGTATCATAATGTTCTATAATAATTTAATAACACCTAAAGATGAAAACTTGTGCTGTAGACAACATTAACCTTTGATAGGGTCTTATACAAAACACTGATCAATAAATTAGGACAATAGGTGCTGATGTCATCTTGATAAATGGATAGCTGCATGTCTTACAAATTGAGCTTGACAAGAACATCATACAGTAAATGCACAGGCAACATTCTAGATTATAGTCTGAGTGTCCCACAGTACTCATGTTTAGATTGTATCTTTCAGTTCCATATGTTTTCATCTGTAGTGTTCTACATTCTGAACTTGAGTAAATTGAACATTTAAGCACAGGAGAATAATATTCTGATAAGCTCATCAGAAACTAAACATATGAGATTTTGGAGTTATAGACTGAAGAGGGAATATTTAATACAGCAAGAGTGATTGAAACTGCAAATTCATTCAAGGTTATACAGGTAGATCCATTTTTGAGTTTTTCAAATCATATCAACCAATTGGTTAATAAAGGCTGTATAAAAAGAATTTTTAAGTCTAGGAACTCAAAAATAATAAAATCACTGTTTGTAAATTACATCAGATTACATCCAGCATCCACCCAAATACCATACTCATGGGTGATTTTAACTACCCCTCCATTAATTGGTAGGCATACATAACCCTTCACATACATACTCTCCACCACTCTGTAGCCAATTATCATCAAACAACATGTTGCCACTTCACACTCGAAGGATAAAAATACGGCTTCAGTGAGGCCTGACAATATTCCAGGTTGCCTTGTAAGCAGCTTTAAATAGGACTTATCAGGCCCGTTAGAATCTGTATTCAATCTCAACCTCGGGACTGGTTTTGTCCCGATAAAGTGGAGGACAGCAACAGTCATCCTTCTGCATAAAGTGTGACTATCTACATACCCAGGAAATTACAAATCCATAAGTTTGACCAGTCTTATATGTAAGAACATGGAAAGAATAATCATGGGCCTGATAAATAATGACATAGGAGACCTGCAAACAATGGAGCCAACCCAATTCGACTTTATCAAGGACATGTCATGTCTATTAAATCTGGTGGGATATGTTTGAGAAAGTCACTAAGGCCATGGATGAGGGTAAAGCAGTAAAAAACACCTATCTTTTCCTGTCCAAGACATTTGACATAATTCATTACTAAGCTATTATAAATAAACTCAGAAAACTGGCATAAATCTCTATGTCACCAGATGGATAGCTAATTGGCTCACCGACAAGACATGTGTGGTTAAAGTGGGTGAATCCAGATCCAGCAAGAGGCCAATTACTAGTGGTGTGCTACAGTAGTCAGTACTGGGACCACTGCTGTTTAGAATATACTTCTCTGAAGTCACGGCAAATGTGAAAGGCCTCTGGGTGACACAGTTTGCCAATGACTGCAAGCTGGAGGCAATCACTGAATCCTCTAGTGATGTAGATATTCTTGAGGAAGGTCTAGATCAGACAAATGATTGGTGCCAGAACCATTGCCTAAAATTAAATGTAAAAATGGATTATCATACCCTTTGGAAAGTTAAATACCCCTGCAAATTACAACATTAGTAGCACACCCCTTAGAGGACACTCAGATATGAGAAATCAAGGCACACAGATAGATAGTAGCTTCATCTTTGACTGCGATGTGTTCACTGTGGTAAGGAAATCCTTTTGTGTGTCATCATTTATAAGTAAAGATATGGCATTCAGATCCAAGGAAATTATAATCCTACTGTACTCATCCCTCATTAAACCAATAATTGAGTAAAGTGAACCACTTGTCATGTATTTGACTAGGCACTTACAGGAGCTGGATTGACCTCAGAGTTTCCTCACAAAGAAAATACAGGGTGTAAACAACATGAACTATGTGGATACACTAAAAGCACTATCCCTTTACTTTGTCTCCTACCAACTATTAAGGGGTAACCTGTGTCTGTCCTACAAGGCACTCACAAATTCAGCCTAGATGGAGCTGCTACACATCTGCAAGTCAAACAACACAAGTATAACCTGATCTAGGGATCTAAACTTAGTCAGTGACTCAAATAAAACATGCTGGAGGAGAGACAGACATGTGTCTCAGATATTGTGCCTCCTTTGGAACAAGCTTCCTATTCACATTAAGCAAAGCCCTTCCCTGGTCCTCTTCGAAAGCAGTTTGGATCAATGGATGGGGAATCACAAATTCAGACCTTATGGACAGGGGCAATCTGTAAGATACCCAATGCACAGGCACAAATCCATGCCATCCTCTTGCCCCTGAGGGTCATATATTGGGTAAAACTGGGTTGTATTGGCTAGGCTTGTAAGGGCCCTTAAGCCATTAGGCTAGTAATCTCCTATGAACCTATGAATTGTTGAGCAATATAACATGCTTAAGCAATAACATTACTTACCAGAAAATAATGTGGCCATTAATAAATCTAGAATATTAAAAACAGAACTATACCAATAAGGCATACATTGATGTAAACACATAAGCTATTTTGAAAGGATACAATATCTTAATATGGTGTCTTATATAGATATTTAAGAGGTGATCCTACTCAGAAATATATATTATTTAAAGAAGAAAACTACCTCTGGGAATGTTTGGTGTTATCAAAAAGTGATAGAGATTCATTAGACAACCTATGCAGAGGATTATATAGGAAAACAATGTGTTCTAATTGGTTCTCAGAGGATTATATAGGAAAAAGATGTGTTCTAATTGGTTCTCAGAGATAGTAGCAGATGGATGGAATAGACTACCAAATTATATTAAAACAAGAACTAGTTTAGATATTTTGAAACATAGCTTGGACTCTTAGTATGGGAATGACTGTTTTGGTATATTGGAAGGCTAGAAGGGCATAATTGTCCATGCCTAAAATATCTGTGTAAATTATCCCAATTAACTAAGTTTGCTGATGACTTTGTACTGTCAGCTCACACACTGAAAACAAACAGCTCCAGCTTTGGTTGGAAAATGCACTTATCTACACAGTACTAAAATGATCTCAAGATAAATATAGAAAGCTGCAGCATAATATCCTTTGTCAAAAAAGCTGACCCAACCTCATAAGTTTAAACGATACTCCTCTTCTGACCGATTCTGTCATAAGAGACAAGGGTAGTTATGTGTACGACACTCTCTCAATAAATCATCATGTTTCTGTCAGAGGTAGGAAATCCTTCTGTCAGGCATAGTTAGTTGTTTTCCCAAGAAAATATCTTTAAGATCCAAATAATTCCCCCTCCTACCACCGCACCCTTCGTTTATCAGACCCATAATGTAATATAAAGTCACCTTTGGTATGTAGTCCTGTCACTCAAGGTCCCAAAGATGTCTAACCAAGAAAGTTAAAGTGCTTATAACTATCAAATATTGCTCTACAAAAACATACTTCCCCTTTTACACAGTAGCCTTCTGGCTGCTCCAACGTGATCTGTATCTTGCTTTCAAAGCAAAGAAACTCCAGTACTCTTTGACCTCCTACTCCTTCAGAAAAAAACATTCAGTCTAGAAACATCTGCATTAGGGAATTAAATCTATACCAACAAATAAACTGGAGTGATAGTTCCTAACTCAAAAGTATGAAATAACTGACAAATGCTTATCAAAAAAATACTTCTTCAACTACCTTTAAGTCTAGTCGTGATGGTTTAATGGGTAGACGAAAAGTTATCCCAGAGTTGCAACATACAATACTGTCCAGTTTGGGATGTTAGCACCATTAAGTAGTGCCTGAAAAGGGTTGCACCAATGTTTATGGGTGTTTATTTATAATTGAATTTGGTAAGTAATCTTATGATCCCTGTGGTGTCTTGCCTGTTTTTCACTCCTATCCATCTATGCTGCATATCTGAAAAGGAAATACAAAACAAGGATTAAGGAACAATTGGAAATTGCAGTGTGCATTCATTCAGACTATATTATAAAAATTAAAAGACTTCAAAGATGTGAAGAGAGCTTTCTAAAATAAGTGAAAATGTAAAGGGATCAGGCAACTACAAAAGAAAAAGAGATGACTATTCTAGGATGGGCAAATCTTAATTTAAAACCACTAATAATTGTAATGAACTTGGGGAAAACATTTTCAGAATGTATGACCCAGAAGAAAAAAGAAGGTAATTTGCTGGACTATAAAGGCTCAATTACAGTTATGAAGACAACAAACTCTACTATATATATTAAACAATGCCATTCTAAGTTTACATGTCTTCAGAGCCATCTCTGCATAAAATATTCATTAAGCAAACGGTAATGTAAATGTGAAGTAGGCATGTAGAATGGCCTTATACCTTTAAGAGCAGTAAGCTAATTAAAATGTCAACTTCCAGTCAGTATAATGATATATTTGGGAAATATTTTTAGCTGATGTTATTTTATCAGATACTATTTATAGAGAAACCTTGACTTTTACATGTACTCTTGCAAAATTAGAAAAAACTCCATCTATATGCCAAAACCACTGATCCCATGATATCTAGTTAATGGGACTGAAGCAATACATGGCAGGGATGGTATTGCATCTATATTTTTACAACACATATACTTAGACAAATCCCACATCAACAGTCAGCAGTCAGCAACAAAAACTGAGCTTAACCCCTCCTTTGTCATTCCAGACCACATCATATAGGTCATTATTCTTAGCAGAATCATTTAACTCGGCAGGGGGCCAATTAACTTTTAATGGTTTTACGTAAATTGAAACACTATAAAATTTCTCTCACAGTAAATTAGAATATAAACAATGACCCCTGACAGCTCACATCATCCCTGAATGTCTGAACTACTGAATTGAAAAGAGACAAGTTTCCAAGAGTAAGACTGGTCTTTTTTCTCTTCTACTTCTGATACACCATTCAAATGTATGTGGTGTGAATGAGCAGTCTGGACAATGTGCTGAATATTATATCTGTAATTGCATGCTTGCTAACAGTAGTCAGTGAAGGAAGGTCTGGTAATTGATATGGGACCAGCCTAATTTGCTCAGACTTTGTATCAGAAAACTGGACTGCTTTCTGGGGAATCAAATAATATTTTTTTCAAACTTGAGGGTCCTAATGACTTACCCCATGTTTGTTGCCATCAAGCAGACTAATTCAAGAAAAAAACTTCAGGTTCTTCATATTGAACCATGCCATAACAGCGGAAGGGTGATTGGAATTCTGCCCACAAACCCTATCACAATGAGGACAGTGACCCGGAAATACTTGAGTGAAGTGACTAAAAGAAGCCGAGCACATATGAGGAAACTAAAATGACAAACTCTAGGTAAAAGATCTCAAGTTATGGAACTGTCAGATTAAACCAATGAATTATATTTATGCTAAACAAACTTTTTATTCTGCCTCATTTATGAAATCATTCATTAAGACAGAACACACAAGAAAGAGAAAAAGGAGAAGAAAAGAAAAAAAAGAAATAATCTGTAAAGGAACATTAGAAATTATTGCTCGTCCATATAGTCATAGTATTAGCCAGACACTCATTTAATATTAATGTTTGGATTTATTTTTTATGGTACATGATAAATGGCCTAAATTATTAACAAAACACCTTCCAACCTCATGCAATACAAACAACTTCGCAATCAGGCTAAATGCTTGCTTGTCAAAAACAAAAAAGAATACTTCCAATCTATTCAAGACCAGCATAAACACAGTCCCAAGAAATTCTGGGGAGCAATCAACTCCCTACTCCACCCAGGAACTAATAACACCCAATGCCCAAACCTCGAAAAAACTCCCACAGCGCTAGCCTCACTCTTCAATAATTACTTTATTGACACCATGGCCAAACTTACTAATACCTTCGCAACCATCAGCCCCGACCCACTAGTAACATAATCAGCACCTACCCCATCAAATTATCTACCCACCTTTTCACTATCAGCCATTCCAACATCTCAAATTTCTGTCCTATCATCATTATTTCCCCATCTCTAAAATACCAGAGAAGTGTATTCACACACAGCTCATAAGTCATCTGGTAAAACACCAAATGCTTTCCACCACTCAACATGGCTTTAGGCCCAGACATAGCACTAAAACTGCCCTCAGTTTCTTCTTAGACAGTAAACAGAGCTCTCGATGCTTGTTCCTTAGTCTCTGCACTCTTTCCTGATTTATCAAAGGCATTTGACACCATCTCCTACTCCCTACTGCTTATTAAACTCTCCAACTTTGGCCTATCTCCCCCCACTCTACATTGGTTTACTAACTACCTCAGTAATAGGCAGCAATCTACCATATGGCAGCATTCTTCCTCCCCTTTCATTACTACTAATACAGGTGTTCCCCCAAGGTTCAGTTCTGGGTCCCCTCTTTTTCAGTATATTTGTCAATAACTTTCATAATAGTCTTACCCACAGAAGTGTCATCCAATATGCAGATGACTCAACCCATCATCTGCTCTTATAAATCTGTCACTACATTACATTGTCTTACCCAAGAAGCATTTACCTCTACTGAGCACTAGATGCCATAGAACCACCTCGCCCTTAACCCCAATAAAACAAAGCTCTTACTATTTACACCCACAAAATCCAGCCCCATGGACAAGTCTTTATTTACTGTTTGTTTCCATAACAACACTGTCATTGAAGTTGTTCCTAGTACCAAATTACTAGGTGTCATCATTGATGACAAATTAACTTTTGACTTTCATATCCACAGCAACATAAAAAAAAACATCAAAAGCTAGGTGCCCTTTATAGGCACAACTATTTCCTTTTGCCTCTGTGCTAAAAAGGCCTTAGCCTCTTCCTTCCTGCTTCCAACTCTTCTATATGGTGCCCCCATCCTTACCAACCTACAATCCTCCTTAAAAAATTAACTTAGACTCATTATAATAAAGTCACTAAATTTGTTACAAATGCAAAATTTTATATCCACCACTGTTCCCCTCTACGTCAACTAATCTGGCTAGAATCTCCCCACCATCTTACTATCTACAGTTATTTACAGCCCACAAGATAATCTACCAACCTATAACATGCCCTTCCTTCTCACCCATTTTGACCATGTATCACCCTAATCACAAACCTCAGGTCTGAAAACAAAATGCTGTTGTCTGTCGAGAAACCTAAACTCTGAGCTGGCAAAATGCTGTACTCTCATGCGGTCCCAAGTTATGTAATAATCTTCCTCCTTCACTCAGGAAAATCAGTAATCCTGCTTCCTTTAAAAAATCCCTCAAATCACATCTATCCCCTCACTGGCTATGATCCTGTACCCCTACAAACAACCCCATCACCTGACTTCCCAATCTGGAGTCTCAACCTTTACCAGTCATTTACAAATATTCCCCTCCTCTTCTCTGTACCATTCTGACCTCTCGCTGTCACCTTAACTGAACTCTTTCTCCTTCAGCCTCTCTGTCACCTCCTTTCTACCCTGAGCTCAGCTAAGAACTCTACAGCCATATTTATACCTCCTTTCTACCTTGAGCTCAACGAAGAACTCTACAAACCTGAATGGCCAATGGTACACCTGAATGGCCAATGGTACAGTGGTAAAGGTGTATGCCTTTCAAGCACAAGATGCAGGGTTTGATTCTAGGGTTGGGAGGGTGGCCTAATGGTTGGCCTAATGGTTAAGGTGTTTGCTGTACAAACACGAGGTGCAGGGTTTGAGTCTCACAAGAGATAATTGGCTAGGCTTAAAATGGCTCACAAAGGCAGTTAGCTTAGTACTAACCTATAAACAAATATACTCGTGTTATTCTCGAATACATGGTATCATTACCTGACTGTAAAGCATTTCCTGTTTTTATGAGACACTGCTGCTCAAAATACCTCATTCTATGTATCAACCGGTCTCAATCTTGCATGTAATCAGGGATCACTTGTGGTTAATTGATGAAATGTTAGTACTGCTCAAACTTGTTTCACTCTTGTATGTAATCAAGGATCACTTGTATGTAATTAATTAAATGTAAGTACTGCTAATAATCTCCTATGTATTACATTTTTTCTTTTTTATATAATTAATGTGGAGCTTTTCTACCTGGGCCTCCACTGAAAACGGGCTCTTCCTAGGCCCAGTGGACTTTCCCGGTTAACAAATGCAATAAATAAATAAATAATTGTGCAGCTGTCACCATTTCTTGTATTCTTTTAAAGTGCTGTAGTGTGAATTGGATTCTGTCTGAGATACAAGTTCAGAGGCTATGATAGCAAAGTATTACAGCCCTCTTTTTTGCAATATTAGAACCAGACTGGGTAAAACCTTTAGTCTTGAATGATGTGAATTTAGCACCACTGACTACCAAAAATATCTTGAAGTCAGATGGTCTGAAAACTGTCAGTGTTATATACTTAATAGGATCATCATCATCATCAATCCCCTTCCTCCCATTTTCTACATGGGGACGGGTGTTTTGTCAGATGTTGCCATCTTTCTCCATTCAGTTCCCCTCTCCATATACTTAATAGTATATCTATTATCATTTTGATATTATAGAGTAAAGATGGCAGATGAAAATAATTCTTCTGTTTTTTTTTTTTCAGAAGACTGTGTGGTAGAGAGCATTGTCTTAAATACTGTTTTGTTTTTACAAACATTATTTTTATTTTTCTTCTTCTTCTTCTTAGTAGTAGTGTTGCAGATTTTACATTTAATCTGCTTCTTGATTTCAGGATTCTTCCTTACTGGACTGCCTGTTGGTTGAAATTCCCATAAACAGGAAGAAGTCACATCAGCAGAACTTGTCACACATGAAGTTTTATGTTAATTTGGAAAACAGTGTTATCATTTAACTTGCAAAAATTCTGCTCACTCATTTCATGGTCCTTTGCGAGATGTAATTAACTCCTACAAAGTTATCCTTATTTAGTATGGTAGTGTCCCTTGACTGTCAACTTTGAAAAGGCAGTAAAATGCACAGCAGCCATATCAGCTGGGACTGCAATATCGCATAATGATTCTGGCAGAAGATAACTTCAGAACTTAAAAATTGTAAATTAAATTACCTAAAATTGCAGTGATCCCTTCATTCTAAATGGCAGCTTTCCTTGTGAGAATAAAATAAAACTGATTCTATTCTTGGCCATGCTCATGAAATAAGATGTAACTTGCAAATGAGACATTAGATATTCTACCTAATGGGCAGGGGCAGCCGGTGAATCCTTGATACATATGTCATATCATAACCATAAAATAATTCCTTGTCATATTGACAAATATCAGAAATATTTTGCTAGATTTGGAAGTAAGCTTGGCTAGGCTTAAAATGTCTCTTAATATGATAACCTAGTAGCCACTTAAGAATTTATGTACTTAAGAAAGAAGGGCACTGTGCAATTAACCTTCTAATATCCCCTAAAATTCCAACACAGATAGACAAAAATAGTTTTTTTCATATAATAGCATAGAGAACATCTGGACCTAGAAGCAGTAGGTGCAAACAATATCAATTTATTTTGATAGAAAAGCTATTAAAAATGTTCAAGTCCCACAGCTCTGCAGCATAGAGGAATAAATCTTTGACAATGTCCAAAATAACCTGAGTTACAACAGCAGCTCTAATATTGGAATAGGCATTTAGGAGATCATGGGATGGACTAGCCAATTCTGACTTGCCTATCCTGTTTAATGTTCCATCACAGGAGGAAGAAGATGTAGCTTCTGGAGAGCCCTCATCCCCCCTCAACAGTGGCTTGTGCAGCACCAAGAGAGTGACAGTTACCCTCATCATGTGCATGAAAGCAGACCCATGCTTGTGGTAAGAAAAAGATGTCCCATGGTGACATGATGGTTTCTGTCAGTGAAGTGGAGATAAGGACCTAGGCGAAATGTCCTTACCTCCACCTCACTAACAGGAGTCAGTGCACCACATGACACACTTCTCCTTCATGCATGTGGAAGTAGAAGGATAACCCATGGTGATGTGGTGGCTCCGGTCAGTGAGGCGGAGCTACGGACCTAGGAGAAATGTCCTTACCTCCACCTCACTAAGAGGAGTCAGTGCACCACAACATGACATACTTCTTCTTCATGCATGTGGAAGTAGAAGGATAACCCATGGTGATGTGGTGGCTTCGGTCAGTGAGACGGAGCTAAGGACCTAGGAGAAATGTCCACATTGCAAGGATGTCAATGAGGACACAATCCTCATCCATGGCTACTTGAATGATGTGAGGTTGACTCTCACATCCTCATCCATGGCTACTTGAATGATGTGAGGTTGACTCTCACAGCACTGTTGAGGATACCCAATTCAGAGCAATGAATTGGATCAAGACAAATAGAGTAAAAATTAATAATCAACATGCAGACAGGTAAAAACTACAAAGGAACTGGTATGAGCAGCTTATGCTTAACATTTAAATCCAGCTTCTTTAAGCAAGTTCTGTATAGTCCTGATTCTGACCTTCATTTGGTATCCAGCAAAAACAAACATCTGACATTTTTTCTGGTAGTTTCCATTACATTCATGTTATTTTTTTAAAGAGATCCGTATACCTTTATTTCTTATTCTTTCTGGGAGATGACTTTTATTCTGAAGGTAAGAGAATGTGGTTGACCGATCGAAAAAGGCAATTCTGACAGCAGTCTTTTTTTTTTCTTAAGAAGATCTCCATAAAGTCAAGTTGTGGCTATTGAATTTCTGATGTTTATATTATTTGTCTTGTACATAATTTCAGTATTTGCCTTTTATGGTAAAAAGCTTGGGCTTGCAGAGCCTTAGGTGTGTTCATGGAGTGAGAGGCAGCATCAAAGCCCTCGAATTATGTTTTGATGACATCAGATTTTGCCTTTGTTCAATTTATTTTTCCATACATTTAACAGTTATTCTTCAGCAGGTAAATAAGAATTATCAGTAATTATCCATTTAGATTGCTATTTTGGCAGCTTTTCTCTCGGACAGAGCAGCTGTTATCTAATCTGTTGTTTTAGGTTTGTTTGTTACACTGGAAGATTGCAATAAAAGTGTTTCATTCTTTATAATTTGTGGATTGTACCTGACAGCATTAAACTGCTGCTACATATTTCAGTGGTCCTTGATGGGATGCAGCCATGAATATCACAAAAAACATGGAGTTTTTTTCTGCTGTGTTATGGTTATTTTCTGTACTGAAAGTCATAGAAAGAAAAGCAAATAGAGAGGTCCACTGAAACTCAAGGGGTTCACTATGCACCCAATGTAATCGCTATAGTAATGTTTGACAAAGTAGCTCAGGTACTTATGTTCTCTCTATATCTACTGCTAGGGATCCTTTGCCTCTCAAGCTGTCAGTCAGCTGGATTATAATACAAGTTACACATGAAGCATCATGGAACCCTGAGCTTTCTCTTATAACAAGTATGGTCACATTTCTGAGAGAGGGCGTGTATGGATTCTATGTCAATATATGCAATTGAATAACTACACAAGTCGTCTATGTAAGTCTAGTGTGCATTGCTAAAGTAAAGTCTGGAGCAAGAATAAATTGGTAGAACGTGTGAAAAGACAGGTGTGACCTGATCTATCCCTCACAAAACATGCATTCTATTACAATGGAACAAATACCAAGACAACCCACCTCCTGAGAGGCTCTTTCTTAATTGATATAATTTATATACATATATACTATGGTTTGTATGGTTGTTCCTGTAATTCTAGTGACAATGTTATATAGTTAAGCATTTTAAATAGCAGATACCTCTGGGTGGTTAAGATAATTTAATGCTTTTATTGGTTAATTTTTTTATTTTCACCTGCCTTTCTAATACACTGTCCATAACAAAATAGACTGACCTGGTTTCTCTCCAGAATATGTGGTTTGCTTTGTACTTTAGTAGCATTATTTGACTTGCCTTTCTGTAGGCAGAGGAATTCTTGCTGGTAGTCCATTTTTTACATTGGCTATTGACCTGTGTAATTTTATCATAGTTAGTATCACTGTACCTTGGTCATCTCATATGGAATGACATCATGTTTTACCATGCATCCATAGTCACCTTCTCAGCTGAACCTGCTTTTTTATCTGGTCACTCATCCCACCATAGTTACCCTTATTACTCCACCATTAGTCTTCCTAAAATATTCTAATTAAACCTAATCAAAAAACCTCCCAAACAAGATCTCCTTCTGCATTAACCTATAAAACATCTATCTCCATCCCATCTTAGTCTATATCATATAAACACATCTACCATGCTCTCTGTAAAACTCACCATCTCTCTAACACTTTTGTCAGCTCTACTCACCATCTCTCTAACACTTTTGTCAGCTCTACTTTCCTTTGCCTTGTACTCTTCCTCATACCATACCTACCTTCTCACATATTATCCTTCTCCAACTCTTCCCATTTTACCAAAACATTATCAAAGTAAGACTCCTTTACAGATCTCCCCACATCTATTTGTCCCTTCTCCAACTCTACTTTACTCCTTTAAGTACTTTCACACATACAGTACTGTATCTGTACACATACAGTAGATTACTTTCCAAGCTAAAATTTCTTATCCTGCACTCACGTACCCACATCAGACTACTATCTGATATCCATCCTAACCCAGGACCTACAATCTCTTCTCACTATAACCCAACCCCCCCCACTATCTACAAATAGTAACTTCCAATCTACACCCACACTACCTCTAAAAAATCCAATTCAGACCTTCTTATTATCCATTTCAACCTTAAAAGCCTCCTTAATAAAATCCAGGAATTTCATGCAGCCATTGCCCTCTACTCCGCAAACATAGCCATTATAACCGAAACCTGGCTTAAACCCCATATAAAATCTGAAGAAATACTCCATAAAGGATATAAAATTATCAGAAAAGATAGATTATGTAAACATGGTGGTGGGGGGGGCACTGCTATCATGTTCTAAGATAACCTCAAGGTAGTTCAGCTTAACTCCAACCCTCCCAATCTACCTAATGCAAAAATTATAACTGCTAGACTGGGCATAAACAAACACAAATCTATTATCATTATAGATTTATACCCCCCCCCCCCCGCTAATAACCTCCAAAAATACTGAAAACATCCTTGAATGGACCTCCTCTAACTTCAATCATGAAACAATAATACTTGGTAACTTTAACCTTGACTAGCTCACTTGCTCCTCTCATTCTCCAACAAACTTTATAAACCTATATAACTTTCATCAAAACATACTCCACCTGACACACATTGACAAGCACATATAACTTTCATCAAAACATACTCCACCTGACACACATTGACAAGCACATATAACTTTCATCAAAACATACTCCACCTGACACACATTGACAAGCACATATAACTTTCATCAAAACATACTCCACCTGACACACATTGACAAGCACATATAACTTTCATCAAAACATACTCCACCTGACACACATTGACAAGCACATATAACTTTCATCAAAACATACTCCACCTGACACACATTGACAAGCACATATAACTTTCATCAAAACATACTCCACCTGACACACATTGACAAGCACATATAACTTTCATCAAAACATACTCCACCTGACACACATTGACAAGCACATATAACTTTCATCAAAACATACTCCACCTGACACACATTGACAAGCACATATAACTTTCATCAAAACATACTCCCCTGACACACATTGACAAGCACATATAACTTTCATCAAAACATACTCCACCTGACACACATTGACAAGCACATATAACTTTCATCAAAACATACTCCACCTGACACACATTGACAAGCACATATAACTTTCATCAAAACATACTCCACCTGACACACATTGACAAGCACATATAACTTTCATCAAGACATACTCCACCTGACACACATTGACAAGCACATATAACTTTCATCAAGACATACTCCACCTGACACACATTGACAAGCACATATAACTTTCATCAAGACATACTCCACCTGACACACATTGACAAGCACATATAACTTTCATCAAGACATACTCCACCTGACACACATTGACAAGCAGATATAACTTTCATCAAAACATACTCCACCTGACACACATTGACAAGCACATATAACTTTCATCAAAACATACTCCACCTGACACACATTGACAAGCACATATAACTTTCATCAAAACATACTCCACCTGACACACATTGACAAGCACATATAACTTTCATCAAAACATACTCCACCTGACACACATTGACAAGCACATATAACTTTCATCAAAACATACTCCACCTGACACACATTGACAAGCACATATAACTTTCATCAAAACATACTCCACCTGACACACATTGACAAGCACATATAACTTTCATCAAAACATACTCCACCTGACACACATTGACAAGCACATATAACTTTCATCAAAACAATGCTCCATACCTATGGTCACCCCCTCGTTAGTCAGGTCTGACCATAAGCTAATCACCCTTAACATTCACATCCCACCCCCACCCCCCAGTAAAGAAACCACCATAAAAAACTTCTCCAAAGCCAACTTCATGCTACTCAAGTCAGAAGTGACAAACTTCATGACACCCATGCAGACGGGAACTGAAAGTTCAACTGCTGAATCCTACACTAAGGCACTGTATGAGCACATCCACTCATGCATGAATCGTGCCATCCCAAATAGAACCAAAATGCTCTCATCCAAAAAGGAAGCCAATCTGGTGGTCCCCTGCCATAAACAAACTTTACAACAAAGGAAGAAACTTTTGCAGAAAAGAGGAAAATCCCAGGATGCAAAAAACTCCCTTACTAGCCTCAGTAAGAAACTGAGATGCCTCATAAAATCCTCCAAAGCTAGTTACGAAAATAAAATTGCCAAAGATTCCAAAGACAACCACAAAGCATTCTATAACTATGTCAAGAATCTAAATGGCAATGCTCAGATCTGCTCTGAGCTAAAACAGAATGGCATTAAATATACTGATCCGAAGGATATTGCCAATATCCTGGCAGATCGATTCAGTGCCAACTTCACCCCCCTCTCACCCCCTAAATGGCCCATCTCAATACAGGAAGATTGCCAAATTCCAGTAATAATGGCCACACAGGTACAAAACGCACTCTCTAAAGCCAAGAATACAGCATCCTTGGGACCAGATGACATCCCGGGCTGTGTACTACATGAACTACAATATGTACTGGCACCTCACCTAAGTGTCATGTTTAATCATAGCCTCACCTCAGGTTTCGTGCCCACTGAGTGGCGCAGAGCTGCAGTTATCCCAATCCACAAGGGGGGATCCACCTTGGATCCCGGAAACTACCGTCCCATCAGTCTGACAAGTCTTATCTGCAAGGCCATAGAGCGTATTATCATGGAACTTATAAACAAAGACATTGGCAACCTTCAAACACTGGACCCCACCCAATTTGGGTTTGTGAAGGGCCGATCTTGTCTCCTGAACATGATTGACTTCTTTGAATCAGTCTCCAGAGCCATGGACAAGGGTAAGGTGGTCCACACAGCCTATCTAGACCTTGCCAAGGCCTTTGACACCATCCCCCACTCTGGAATCATAGATAAACTTACTAAGTTGGGCATTAATCCCTATGTCACCCAATGGGTTGCTAAATGGCTTACTGATAGATCCCACACTGTAAAAGTAGCCGACTCCAAATCCAGCTCCAGACAAATGACAAGTGGAGTACCTCAGGGTTCAGTCCTGGGGCCACTCTTGTTTGGCATCTACTTCTCTGAAGTACAGGTCAACACTAAGGGACTCTGGCTAACAAAGTTTGCAGATGACTGCAAACTGGGAGCCATTATTGAATCCCCAAATGGTGTGGATACTCTACAAAAGGGCCTTACAGAAACAGATGCTTGGTGCCAGAGCCATGGGCTCAAGCTCAATGCCAAGAAATGTATTGTTATCCCCTTTGGGAAAAAACATGTATCCATGAATTACCACATAGGTGGCAGTACACTAAACACAGAAAGTGTGATAAGAGACTTAGGGACACAGGTGGACAGTGGTCTCACCTTCGATAACCACATCGCCGCAACAGTCAGGAAATCCTTCTATGTGGCACACCTCATCACGAAGGGCTTTTCATCCAGAAAAAAGGAGGTCATTGTCCCACTGTACTCATCCCTCATTAGACACATTATAGAATACAATGCCCCATTTGGTATGTACCTCTCAAGACATCTGCAACAACTGGAAAGGCCTCAGAAATACCTCACTAAAAGAATCACAGGCCTAAAGAAGATGCCCTACGCTGACCGCCTTAAAAAACTCCAGCTATACTCTGTCGCATATCGTCTACTCAGAGGCGATCTCTGCTTAACATACAAGGCCATGTCAAACCCAGAGCTGTTGGACATGCTACACTTAAAGAAATCCCAATCCCTCAGAACTACACACTCCAGGGATCTAAACCTTGTCATCACAATAAACAAAACATGCTGGAGGGATAGGTTCCTGACCAAGAGACTCCCCAGACTCTGGAATAGATTGGCCATACATGTCAAGCAGAGTGCCTCTTTGGACCTCTTCAAGAGGAACCTTGACGATTGGATGGGAGAAAGGAAATTCACCCCAGGGATCACGTCAGTTGCCCTGCTAGACAGGGGTCCAGGAAAGTAAATAATGTGGGAAGAAATAGCCAGGGAATTGTTATGGCTAGGCTTGTATAGGCCCTAGGGCTGATAGCCTAGTACCAACCTATGAACCTATGAACCTATGAACATACTCCACCTGACACACATTGACAAGCACATATAACTTTCATCAAAACATACTCCACCAGACACACATTGACAAGCACATATAACTTTCATCAAAACATACTCCACCTGACACACATTGACAAGCACATATAACTTTCATCAAAACATACTCCACCTGACACACATTGACAAGCACATATAACTTTCATCAAAACATACTCCACCTGACACACATTGACAAGCACATATAACTTTCATCAAAACATACTCCACCTGACACACATTGACAAGCACATATAACTTTCATCAAAACATACTCCACCTGACACACATTGACAAGCACATATAACTTTCATCAAAACATACTCCACCTGACACACATTGACAAGCAGATATAACTTTCATCAAAACATACTCCACCTGACACACATTGACAAGCACACACATAGACATTCCACCCTTGACCGGTTTCTAACAAATAAATCTAATATTAAATATGAAGCCGGCTGTCTACTTGATACTTTAAGTGATAACTTCCCAGCATATCTAATACGAAACATTTTCAAATAACTGTAGTAATATCAAATTCAGCTATATTTGGAACAAAAAACAATTTTCCCCATCCATCTTTAATATTGTCTTAAAACAACATAACTGGAAACCTCTTAAAACAACATAACTGGAAACCTCTAAAAACCTTACAACTAGACCTTGCAGTGCAACATTTTAACAATATTTACCTACAAACATTGAATGAGCTTGCCCCACTTAGTAAAATTCATACACTAATCAAAATACTCCCCTGCTTAGCAAAAGAACCAGTTCTATTACTCAAGGAAAGAGACACACTATGGCCTTGTTATCATTCTAACAAACATAATGCTAATCTCACAACCTACTGACAACTCCGAAATCAGGCCAAGAAACAAATCAAACTAGATAAAAAAATATTTTCAATCTTGTCAACTAAAATTCCAGACAAACCCGCAAAACTTTCAGCAATCAGTTAACTACCTTCTTAAACTGGGAAAGCCCTCTACCCCACTCCCAAAAACAATTAATACTACTGACTGTATAGCCACTCAATTCAATACCCATTTTATTGCCTCAATAACCTCTCTTCTAAACAATGCTACTAAATCTCCACTTTCTATGCCCACCCCATCTACCCAGCTACCCTTCCATCTCAAATTTGAGCCCATCCAAACAAGTTTCAAACAAGACTTACTTACAAAGGTATAACCATGCACTCTTGCTGCTGATCAACTACCTGGAGACTTTTTAAAACTAACTGCCTTATCCATTGCCTACCCTATATCCATTCTAATCAATCGTTCTTTCTCTGAACAGTATGTACCCCACCTCTGGAAAACATCCTTTATCACCACACTTTATAAAGGAGGATCTTCTAAAGATATTTCCAATTATAGACCAATAGCCATTCTCTCACCCCTAGCTAAGATACTAGAAAATTTTATCCACAAGCAAATATTAAGCCACTTCCTGAAGAATTACCTCTTATCTCATAAACAACATGGCTTTTGGCCCAAGCACAGTACTAATACAGCCCTTATAACTTTTACCAACTCTATTAATCAGCTCAAAAACAATAACCAACTTGTTTCTGCATCCTTACTTGATATGTCAAAAGTCTTTGACACCGTATCTCATCAGATCTTACTAAATAAACTGGCCTCTTACAATTTCTGCCTTGAAGCCCTAAGCTGGTTTTATAGGTATGTCTCAAATCATAAACAGGCTACCTTATAGGATAACAAACTCTCTCATTTAAAAAAAACATAAGCCAGCACTAGAGTCCACTTAGGAGAATTTTAATACAAATATAAATGGGCAAGATTACCCATGTATGAAAATACAAAAAACAAACAGCCTAAAGGGTGATACAGCATATCGGTTTCAGCATAAAGCCTTCATCAGTGCAATACAACAGTTCAATAACAATTGTTTTATATATCTATATATATATATATATATATATATATATATATATATATATATATATATATATATATATACACACCTTACAATTAAATGGTGCACAGACAATTTCAATTATCCAAATACAAATGTTCATTGAGTCCTGGAGAAAAAAGGCCACCCAATGTTATTATCCACATCTTTTCTTTATAATCCAAAAGGGAATGTAGATTTTCAGAAGAAGTGTTTGGTTTATATATGTTATCTATCACTGCAAATCTGAACCAAGCAGAAGGATGTAAAACCTAATCTTTATATAAGGCATTTGTATTTTTATGACATTTAATGTCACTCGTGTTCTGATATTCAAAGTTTAAATGGGTGAGAAGTTTGCCCAAAATAAAAAGAAGGGCAAGTACAATTAACCAAATAAATCACCCAATCACTGCTACAATTTCCAAAAACTTTTATAGCAAAAATTTCAGGCCAATTAAAGGATGTGAATGAACTTTGTTTCGGGACCATATTGCAGACTCTGCAATGTCCACTAGGAAAACTACTCATTGCTGGGCCACCTATTAAGATGATTTGTAAACCTTGATGTGCCATCTTACCCTTTTTATAATGGTTGAACCAGCCCTCCAAATTCTTTCCTCTTCTATATCCAAACCTACACCTAGACAGCAAAAACTGAGATAATCTCTCCTCCATATGTAAAATATCCCAATGTTTATGTATAATCTCCTGTAACTGCCTGGTATTGCCCCCAACTTCCATAATAAATCTAAATACGGGGTCAGATCTTAAAATGTTATCCTTATAAACAAGTGTTTGTTGTCTATTAACTTCATGAACCCTTTTCATGGCTATATCAACATCAAATTTCCTATAACCTTGATCATAAAGTCTATGGGCCATATCATCTGTTTGGACATTATAACTTTCCGTAGTGGAACATATTCTTTTCAGTCTCAAAAATTGAGACTTAGGAATATTCTAAATGAAATGTGTGTGTGTGTGTGGGGGGGGGGGGGCAACTGGATGGAAAACAGCAAATTGTTAAACTGGGGATATTTACGATAAACATTGTTACTTAATGTACCATCTTCTAATACTTTGAACTCTACATCTAAAAAGGTCACCATTTCCCGATGATAATTCAATGTAAAATGGATTCCCCATTTATTTTCATTGAGATATTCAACAAACTCACTTAAATAATGCTCATCTGACCTCCATATTAGCCAACAATCTTCCAAATAATGATGCCAGATATCTATATCCCCCCACAAAATCTTGTGAGTCATGTCATAAATTAAGTGATGTTTAACATAGCTCATAAATAGGTCTGCACAGATGGGAGCGAAAGACACTCCCTCTCAGTACCCTTATGTTGTAAATAGCAGACATTGTCAAACTAGAAAATATTTTTGTTGAGCACATGCTCCATTAGGCACATAACAAACTCTCTCTCCAGCTTCCTGTATCAGTAGGAGCCCTCATGGCTCGATACTTGGGCCTCTGGTCTTTACTATTTTTATTAATGACCTTTATTCAGCTGCTAGCCCAGCCAGTATCATACAATACGCATATAATGCCACCCTTATCTGCTCTGCTCCCAATATTAACTTGCTTCAAGAGAAAACTTAGACTGCCGTTCGCAACATAGAACATTACCTTGCAGCCCATCAACTTATACTAAATCCCAATAAAACTAAGCTTATAGTATTCTCAAGGGTTTCCGTTCTTAACAATCAACCTCTTCTTACTATCCTTTCTTCCAATGGTAGTAAAATAGAACCTGCTGAACACACAAAACTACTTGGGGTCATTATTGACAATGCATTGAAGTTCAACAAACACAGCACTGACAATTAAACAAGCACATATAAAACTCAGTACTCTATACAGAGCCAGACCCTGTCTTACCAACCATGTCAGACTGGCTATAGCTAGAACCCACCTTCTTCCCTCACTACTATGCTGTTCACAAATATTTATCAACTTTCGCAAAACAGAAATCAATAACCTTGAATCATGCTACAATAAGATAGCCAGGTTTGCATCTAACCACCCTCAAAAAACACATCACTGTATTGCCCTTCATCAGCTGAAATGAGTAGAACTTCCAAATGTACTTATACTAAATCAGCTATTAATCACCCACTCAGTTATATATAAACCAGATAACTGTCCAGCTCTAAGGGAGCTTGTCCAACCATATACAAACCTCAAATCCTTCAGGTCAGCAGACAAGGTACTACACAAAGAAACAAATCTCATAACTGGTATGGTGACTCCTTATACAGTTGCAAAAAATCTCTAAATATGTGAACTTTCTTCCTGAACATTTACTAGCCATCAATAACACACGTAATTTCAAGCATGCCCTAAAACAATATTTTTTATCCCACTGGACATGCTCCTGTTCTCCTTCAGGCTAACCATTTTTTTTTTCTCCTCTATCCTCCTTTTCTGTTTTTTAACATGTTTTCATATCCCCATTGATGGGGATACCACCTTATCATCTGATCCTTCTTAAAAAAAAAATTGTGTGCATTCAACGATCAAAAATGCTTTTCTATCTGATTTTTACTGTGTAATGATGTATCCAACTTATAGTTGGATGTAACTGTATAAAATTGTATTGTATAAAAATGTAACCATATTTTTAATCATGTTTCTTTGTACTTGTATAACTATGTTGTATGTAATGGAGCTTTTCTTCCCGGGTCTCCGCTGAAAATGGGCTATTTTTGCCCAGTTGGACGTTTACCCAGTAAACAAATGTAAATAAGTAAACAGATAAATAAATAAATAAACGTAACACATTCTATGTTGTTTTCATTTCCATTTGACACCTTTTCATAGGGTGTTATGTCCTGACGGGAGTTTGTCAAGACTATATTATCTGATGCCTGAGTTTTCTTTGCATTCCTGTATAGCAGAGAAATTCAGCAGGTGTTGGTATCCATTCAACACCATTATGTATAAATTAATGTGCTTCATTGACACAAAAGTTTCTGAATCTCATTAAATCTAGGTAATGGTTCCAAACTATATGGGGCAACAATCTCAGATAATGCTGAAGGTGGGTGATAAGCTAGTAAAACTCCTCCATACTTCCTATTCCATCTGAGGGGTGTGGCACAATAGGTGTTTTGGGGGCAGAGATTACCACTCAGAGCATCCTTAATTACACTGCTCCACATATCTTGAAATCCAGCCAAGTGAATTTCTAAGCCCACAAGCTATTTTGCTGTATTCGTGGAATTGAACCCTGGGCCTGACAAAACTGGGTGGAGAATAAAAGTGAATTCATCAAGGCGAGATGATCTGACCTATGCTAGTGGTCTGACAAAAGTCACCATGGCACACAAAGCATTTGCAGGCTTTACTAGTACAGCCTATGAGAAATAGTCTAGGTGAAGGTTTCTGTTAAGTATATTGTTCTCATGTTTCCTTTGCTGATAATACATTTTCACATGGCTTAGACATGTGGTTAATAATTTAATTAATTAATTAATTAATTAATTAATTAGCTATTTTAGTTAGTTATTGGAATCTATTTACATGGGTAAACATGGGTCTCCATGGACCAGTTTATTTATTTATTCATTTATTGGCATTTGTTTACCAGGAAAGTCCACTGGGCCAAAGTGAGCTCATATTCAGTGGAGGCCGGGGAGAAAAGCTCCAAGGTAACAATAAGAATTATACAAAATTTCAAAAAAATTGCAAAAAAAAAAAAAAAAAAGATTTAACAAAGAAAAATGTACATAAAATTATACAGAATAGATAAAGGTGACATAAATAATATAGTAACAGCAAAGTTAAGTATGGTCATAGCACAGGCAAAGAAGCATTACATAATACAAAGCAAAACACGACATAATATCAGGCAAAACAACTAGTTCATTATTATACAGATATAAGCACCAAGGAATGATGTAATTAAAGGCATCACTTGGAATGAAGACTAGAATATAAGTATAACAGAGAGAGATAGGCATGAGAGGTGTACATTGTTAATGCATGGGAAAGAAGGACAGTGGACAGAGGTAACCTGTAAATGGTTCATCTCCCAGGCCCCTGCTTACACTTATCAAGGGTATCAGTACTTGTCAGAGATTTGGGATGCATGGCTAGGCTTAAGAAGGCCCTTGTGGTCATTAGCCTAGTGAACACCTAGGAACCTTGGAACCTGTGAGAGGTAGGAGAGGGAATAATAAAAGGGATGGACGGTAATGAAAGAAAGGAAGCAAGAGAGAAGGAAGAAGAATGAGGGAGAAGGAAAATGGAAGGAGGGCAAAGGGGCAATGGAGTTAAAGACAAAGTGAGAGCAGGATATTAAGTAGTTAATAGTTTGTTATAAAAAGATATTAGAGTAGAAGGTGAGTATAAACAGTTTTAGGATCATTTGGTAGATTAGGTAATGGCAGAGGGCAGAGAGACTTTCCATTTCATTTTGGTTGAATAAAGTGATGACAGCAAAAAATGCCATATAATACATTAAAATATAAATACAAGAAGTAGCAGCATTACATATTTTCATACGTAAGCATGGACAGTTTAGTACTATGGTTCCGACTGTATTTACGTAAATACATAATATGCAATATCTTCAGCATTTCTGAGATCTGGCTTGGAGCTTTATTCCTAATGGACCATACCAGATCCACCTCTCATACAAGGAGTGGTATCATTATGTGCCAAGTCATCTCAACTGATTCCTCTCAGCCTGAAGGAGCAATGAATCTACTCAACAATCAAAAATGATTGACCAGCTGCTCACTTTATTATACTGGGAAAGCTCAAGAAACCTGCAAAGAACTTACATTGCCTGTTTCCATGATATCATCCTTTCCGTTTCATGTTCTTGACCATAACAGAAGACATGGATACTATCAGCTGGTACTACCACCGCTACATCCCATTAATTTGACCCACCCTACTGTAATTCACAAAGAAAAATGCAAGATATTTCTGCTTTTTTTCTTGATGTATCTGATGTGCAAAGAATAATTTATTTTTTCTAGTAAAGGCTTATGACATACAATGTAGAGGTAAATATTTTTGTTTCAACCTCTTCATGGGCAGTACAAAGCAACTCATTTGCCAACCATAAACCACAGTTACTGAAGACCTAGAGTGCATCACCATTTGCAGATTACAAATTCATAGACCTCATACCCTGAAACTAGATAATCTATGAACACTTACTGTGCATTGATGCCCTGTAATTGGAAAACTTAGAGGTGATAGAGAAAGGTGTACCCATTGCAGATTCTTCTGTCACTTGGAACATATTTGACTTAACCTGTAGAATGTAGATGCAAGCCTTACTTTCTGCAAACTCAAGAATTTACTGGGATGTAGCAGCAGCAACAGAGCACCAATACTGCTGAACGTTGCACAAGAATTTCTGTAGTATACTACCATATTCTTTCTCAAGGTCCAGAAAACACACAGAGGCAGTAACTCCCATGAACCTTCCGGTATCCTTTCAAAAACAAAAAACTTGATTCATTCTTACACAGCCAATTATAAATCATTACTTCATTATAAAAATGAGATGTTATGTGATCCTATCTCGCCTACATTCTGAATGATGGGTTCGGAGCCGATCCCTCGGCTCCGACTCGGCACGCTTATGCCAAAGAGCGAAGTCTCTTATTGGCTGAGCTTACTATATCCCAGGATGCACCACCACCAGTCCCCCAGATCTCGTTTGCCGCTTAACTGCAAAGACGTGGTCTCGAGCTGGCTGGGCTGAGTAGCTTTTATTAACTACTTTTTCTGTCAGTTTTTTGTGCTTGTATATCACAAAAGCCGTTTTAACGGCTATTGCTGCCTTTGAGTACGTTTGAGTAGTGGAATTTCTTGTGTGTGATTGGGTAGAGTTTGTTTCGGCCCCCCTTTCAATCCAGGGCCTTTTCGGTCAAACTGTATAACTGAACTTTTTAGTGTTTAAAGTTCCCGGTTATTACACCTAAGGTTGTGTTTTACACTGTTTCTGTAAGCCTTCGGTTTTTTGTCATAAGCGAATCTACAGTTGTTAAATTTCCTGTCAGAAATTGTTTAACATCATGTCTCAAACCCCTAGGCCTTCGGGCTTTAAAAAATGTACTAAATGTGCTTTTAAGATGTCTGTTACCGATGACCATCTACTTTGTGTTTATTGTTTAGGGGCAAAGCACTTGCAGGAGTCATGCAGCGTATGTCACGCTTTTTCCTCTAGGGTCCTCCAGGAGAGGAAAAATAAATTAATTCTTAAAGGGTTGATTAAGCCCTCTTTTTGAAGAAGCCTTGTCTTCGCTCCGACTCCTGCCAAAAGAAAGGGCTTGGCTCCGACCAGTCCGTCGGATCCGACTGCCAAGAGACCTAGGCAGGCCTCTCCCTCGGCTCCAAAGACTTGGGCCGAGGTCGAACGTCTGCCTCGATGCCTCCAGTATCGACTCCTCGGCTTCGGAGCCGATGGCTGGGGCATCGAGAGGCGGGTCACCTTCGCCGGCTCCACTGCTCGGAGCCGACAAGGGTCACCCGCTCAGACACTTCCTCCTCGGCGAAGTCTACCTCGGCACCGATGGAATCTGGTGTGTGCGTTTCCTCGGCGCCGATTCTCATCGAGTCGCCTCGGAGCCGGTCCCCTAGTCCCTTGGGGCCGAGGGAGAGGTCTTCTCGAACCCGTTCTGTTTCCTCTCGGTCTTCGAGAATGTCGGATTCTGATATAGACAGGGTGCTCCAAAGACTTTTCCAGTCCCCAGTCTTCCAAAAATTTGTTTCGGCTCCGACCCAGTTGGCCTCGGAGCCGATGACCATGACCCACCCCATTGCCATTCCTCCTCCGACTGCTTCGGCTCCGTCGGAGCAGGTGCTCTTGGAGCCGGTGGAGATCTCAGGGTCAGCTCCGACCCTTACTCCAACCCGGGCCCTCGGGTCCGAGTTTGGTACGCGGACTTCTTCGGCTGGACCCGAGGGTGATGTTTCGGGACCGATGCTTTCGGTTCCGAGCCTCCCTCTCGGTGCTTCGGCTGCGGGACTTCCGTCTACTATCATGGCCCCGGAGACTGGACGCTCCCAGGATTCTGGAGGTCCAGCTTTCAGAGCCATGAGGAGTGCCTTGGCCAAATCCTCTTCGGCCATCTCTCCGGTTTTACCAGCACCTTCCCTAGGCGTGGAGACTGGGTCTTTGGCAGTTCCCTGTCCGTAGCCAGCGGAGCCCCGAGGCCTGAGGTTACCCCAGTGGGGTTCCCTCCTCCTGAGGGTTCTTCGGAGTTGTCTTCAGAGGAACCCCCAAGGAAGAGATCGTGCAAGAGGAAGCACGTGGACTCCCGAGTCTATTACATCGGAGACGGATATGGATGATGCAGAGGGGTCCCCTAAGTCGTCCTCGGGTGATGCCTCCTTTGCAGACATGTTAGAGATCCTCGAACAACGAGGCGGCTGGATGCCCAAACCCCCTCTGCGGACGAATCAGTGCTCCTCAAGGCCTTTGGGGCTCAGCCCTCCGCCTCCTGGGTATCTCCGCCTTCGACGAGCTTCTGGATTTAGTTTGTCGAGGGCGTGAACACCGGATACAGTGGAACCAGTCCCTCGTGGTCTGAAGAAATTCTTAACTGCTCCCCCCGAGAAGGAGTTCCGTACTAAAGGCGTGGCTGTAGATGCCATGCTGGTGGCATCTGCTACACATCAGGACGTGGCAGAGGCTTCGCGTCCATCCATCCTACTAATAACGAGTCTAGGAGTATGGATAGGCATGGGAAGCGCACCCTGTCTTCAGCCGCCTTTACCTTAATCTCTCTTAATTATTTGGCACATTTTACCAGGCTTCAGAGGGATCTGGTCAAGGAGTTGTCAGACTCCTCTCGGGTAACCTACCTGCGCAGCAAGCCCAGTCCGTTAGCTCTCAGTTGGCTATCCTTACGTCAATTGCTAACTCGTCCATGAGGCTCATTTCCTATGCGGCCGAAGGGCGGGTAGAGCGGCAGGCACAGGCGTGGCTCTCGTGAGACAAGCCTGGCTCCGCTTGTGTCAGTTCATGGAGGCCTTCAAGTCTTCCTTCGCCGACGCTCCCTTTGATGGGTCCTCATTGTTTGGACCCAAGGTAAAGACACCCTTACCGCTGTGAGCAAGAGGGAAAACGTTATCTGCCGTGAGGGCCCGTTATTCCACTCCCTTTCGGCCTTACCCCAAGGCCAAAGGAGGGAAAATGTGGTTCGAAAATCTCGCAAGTTTTTCTCCCAACAGCAGGAAGATTCCCGTCCAGAGGCAGAGGGCGGGAAATTTTTCAGGGAGACGCCGTCCCAGAGGCGGCAGAGGGCCCGCAATTCTGGAGACCGCGAGTCCTTTCGTGGCTCTTCAGCCTCTCACACGACATGAGGGATTGCCCGGCTGTGCTGCTCGAGCCAGTCGGGTGTCGTTTGCCAAGCACCTAAAAGCCTGGGAGTCAATCACTCAGGACAGATGGGTGCTTCGGATAATTGCCGGAGGTTACACCATCCCATTCAAATACTCACCCCTCCGTCCAAGAGAATCCCGGACCCACCACCCAGTCAAAGGGAAATAGCAGCCGCAGAAGCTTCAAAGCTGCTACAAAAGGAGTCATCCAACCGGTCCCCACAGACCAAATCGGATCAGGAAATTACTCCAGGTTCTTTTAGTGCCAAAAGACAGGGGACCTGAGACCAATATTGGATCTCAGCAGACTGAACCTATCCGTCACGAAATCCAAATTCGAATGGTCACGTTGCAATCCATTCTCCCGTTGTTGGAGAAGGATGTTTGGATGTGCTCCATAGACCTCAAGGACGCCTATTATCACATACCGATACATCAGGCGTCCAGAAGGTATCTGCGCTTCAGCCTGGGAGCCAGTCATTACCAATTTTGTGCTCTGCCCTTTGGTCTCACCACAGCCCCCAGGGTGTTCACCAAGTGTTTGGCAGTAGTGACGGCTCACCTGAGGAGCCTTGGATTCCAAGTGTTTCCCTATCTCGACGACTGGCTCCTGACTGCCACCACCAGGCATCTACTTATGGACAACCTCAAAGCCACCATCTCCCTGGGTGTTTCCCTAGGGATTACATTCAATTGGTCAAACTCTGTCTTGCTGCCCTCTCAGCGCATAAAGTTTATAGGAGCAGAGATAGACTCAAGATTGATGCGTGTCTTTCTTCCTGCCGAAAGGATCCGAACCTTACAGGGCCAAGTTCAAGCTCTGATCTCGAGATCCAAAGCCCCAGCCAAGATGGTCCTACAGGTTCTAGGCTCAATGTCTGCCACGGTACTTTTAGTTCCTCTAGCAAGGTTACACATGAGGATTCTTCAGTGGCTCTTATCAACTCAATGGTCCTTTCAAGATCTTCCCTCAATCATCACATCATGATTACGGAAATATGCAAAGGGACCTGCGCTGGTGGCTTCAGACATCCAACTTGGATCAGGGAAAACCCTTTGTTCTCCCCCCTCCAGTGGTTACCCTGACGACAGATGCCTCCCAGATAGGGTGGTGGCATTGTCTGGGCAGGCTAGTTCAGGGCTCCTGGCTTCCGGACGAAGCTCTTCTCCACATCAACGTGTTGGAGATGAGGGCTGTACTTCTATCCCTACAGGCCTTACACAAGTTCCTTCCTCAGGGCATCATCACCATCCACACAGACAACATGTCGGTGGTTTGGTATCTGAACAAACAAGGAGGGACCAGATCGTATCCCCTTTGCAGAGAGGCCATGAGAGTGTGGGAATGGGCTGTAGCTACCAACCGCTTCTTGGTAGCGACCCACATCCCGGAAAGTCAAATGTATTGGCGGACAAATTAAGCAGGACAATTCTCTCTCCTCACGAATGGTCTCTAAACCGCACAGTAGCAGCCCAGGTTTTCAAGAGATGGGGACGCCGTGCTGCGACCTATTTGCGACTCCACAAAACACCAAGTGCCAAAGGTTCTTCTCCTTGATTCCACATCAGGAAGTACCAGCCATGGATGCTCTAGCACAACCTTGGCCAACAGGGTTGCTTTATGCTTTTCCTCCAATTCCACTCCTTCCCAAAGTCATTCAAAAAGCTTCTCAGCTAGGGTCTTCAATGATTCTGATTGCCCCATACTGGCCTCGTCAGATATGGTTTCCTTACCTGAAAAAGCATGCAGTGGACGATCCGTGGACCTTAGACCTGATCCCGGATTTGCTAATTCATCAGTCGGGTCATTGGCATCAGTCCCTTCAATCTCTGAAATTGACAGCTTGGCTCCTCCACTTCCAACCTTAGTTAGAAGTCACACACTAGACCCGGAAGTTGTTCACATTTTATCTTCGGCCCACAAACCCACCACTAACAAATTGTACCTCAGTAAGTGGAAGAGGTTTGCTATCTGGGCTCAACTCAAGGGCTTAGACCCTATCACTGCTCCTGTCCCAGAGGTTTTGAAATTCTTAACATCCCTATTTAATCAGGGATCTTCTGTCTCAACTATTAAAGTTCAACTAGCTGCTATCTCTAAATTCCATGAATCCACGGATCCTCCTTTGATGAGCAGCAGACTATGCAAAACATTCATTAAAGGTGCGAGCCTGTTAAGACCACCAGTTTTTCATCCTGCACCTCCGTGGGATCTTGATTTGGTGCTGCGCGCATTAACATCTCCCAACTTTGAACCGGCTGCTACATGCGAGTTAAAATATCTGTCTTGGAAAACGGCATTCTTAGTGGCTATTACTTCGGCAAGAAGAGTCTCAGAGCTTCAAGCCCTGTCTATTAAACCACCGTATTTGATTTTCCACAAAGATAGAGTATCACTTAGGCCTAACCCATCCTTTGTCCCAAAGGTCTGCTCTAGTTTCTGTCTTCAACAATCTCTAGAACTACCAGTTTTCTTTCCAAAATTCTCTAATGAAGCAGAATACACTCTCCATAAATTGGATGTTCACAGGCAATTACGCTTCTATTTAGACAGGACTCAGCAACTTCGTAAGTCAGACCAGTTGTTTGTGTCCTTCTCAGATAATAAATTGGGCCAAACCATCACAAAAGCTACAGTCTCAAAATGGATCAGAGATTGCATAACTCAGGCCTATTCTTCTTCGAATAAGCAACTTTCATCATCTATCAAAGCTCATTCTACCAGAGCTATGGCTACTTCTATAGCTTTTCATTCCAAGCTCGCTATTTCGGAAATTTGTGCTGCGGCTACTTGGTCCAACCCGCACACTTTCATTTCCCACTACAAATTGGATGTGGCATCTAAAGGACGAGCTTCATTTGGTTCCACGGTACTCAGGAGTGTTTTCCAGTGAGCCACCCAGGATTCAGGTGCTAGGGACGCTGTCCCATCATTCAGAATGTAGGCGAGATAGGATCACATAACATCTTTTAGTTATGTACTCACCATAACTTCAGATGTTTGGGATCCATCTCGCCTACATTCCTGATACCCACCCTCCTTCCCCCTGCCTTGCAGATCAGAAGAGATTGAACGGTTTTGAGCTTCACTGTTTTTATCTTGTTTCATCTGACGATGTTATATAAGCAGGGTGTGCATGTGTGCATGTATGCGGACAAACTAGATCTGGGGGACTGGTGGTGGTGCATCCTGGGATATAGTAAGCTCAGCCAATAAGAGACTTCGCTCTTTGGCATAAGCGTGCCGAGTCGGAGCCGAGGGATCGGCTCCGAACCCATCATTCAGAATGTAGGCGAGATGGATCCCAAACATCTGAAGTTATGGTGAGTACATAACTAAAAGATTTGCATTCTGGTGGAGAACACTTTTATTCTGCCACCTATATCACATGGCTTGCTGGTCAGAAATGATAAACTATCTGTGTTTTGTTTGAGGCAAAGCTAGTTGACTCAACAATGGCAGACAGACAAAGTGCACATGGTCATTGAAGGGGTAACCAAGAGCTTCTTTGGTTCATCTGTCTTTGAAACAGTACTACAAGCATTCATTTGGTGGAACAGAAGTTTTTTTTTCTATGCCATGGTTGATTGCAAGGAGAATTTTGAGTTGTTCTCAACCACAATACTATAACAATGCTACACTATAAAAGACTATAAAAGTTTAAATAACATGGATAACATGGTAAAGATAACAGGACCAATAAATAATTTATTATGAAAACTTTTGTGCCTTGACAATATGTCTTTTTAATGAGTTAGAAAAGTAAATTGTTATACAAGATATAGACAAGAATAAACAATGAACCAATCACAAGCAAGAGTAAAAGTTTTCCAGCATTAGCATTCTTTCAAACCACATCTTCATTTAAACCCTTAGGTTCAAAGATATTGAATTTCAAAATATACGATGCTTCTTTAATAATAAACCAAGTAGCCTACAATACCCACAATCCAGAAATATTTACTCATGGCAAATGCTTTTAACAAAGAAATATGTAGTTGTTAGGCAGGATTAGGATTAGATGTTTGGAGGAAGCCTGGTTAGAGAAGCTATACTACCTATGAACTGAGAGTTGAATTATATTGCAGTTTCGAGTGGTGAGTTATTGGGACAGGAGTTTGGGTTGAATTTTTGGCTGGAATGCAATATTTTTTTAATGACTTTCCAGATTTTTTTTATGGTTGTGTGTGCTATTATTCTGAACGTTACTATAGTATATTTTTGTCTTCAGTTATTTGCATTTTAGTATGACTGTGAAGCATTCTGATGTTTTCAAAATATTGTGATGGTTTATATTTTTGGGTGGCTGTGGTGGTGCAGTGGTTAGCATTGCCACGTTACAAGAGACAGCAAGAGGTTCTCTGGTTTGATTCTTGGCTGAGGTGCTCTCTGTGCAGAGTCTGCATGTCCTCCCTGTGGTCACATGGGTTTCCTCTGGGTGCTCCGGTTTCCTCCCACATTCCAAAGACATGCTGCAGGTGGATCGGACACTCTAAACTGGCCCGAGGTGTGTACCTTCAGTGGCAGCTTGGCTGCTGGGCTGGCAACTCAGCATCATAAAATCTCCACTGCCAATTGTTCTGTAGACCATTGTTCCACTGTGGCAACCCGTAACAGGAGAAGAAGTGGTATTTTATATTTTTCCCATTTTTTCCACGCTTTTTCTCTATTCTGCATTAGCATTCTAGTCTTTTTGGAAAGACAAATTGCATTATTTGTTTTTAGTCCCTTCCTTCTAGTATGTGTAAGCCTATTTAGGATATTTAAAAAAATTGTATTGAATTTGTTTACAGCTTCATCTAAGGGGAAGATTTTTAGGAAGTTCTAATTAATAAATGATACGGTAGTAATGAACATTTCTGGGTTAAACTTCAAAAGGTTGTGTGTGGTAAGGAGAAATGTGGTAGTTGTTGGGGAAATATTACATCAATACCATCACCTTTCCTCTTTATATGGTCATTGCTGATGATATTATAGCTGGGATGTATAATTTCTAAGGCTTATCCTTAGACTTAAGTACTTCTTCAAAGGAAACAATGTGATAAGTAATTCTACCATTTAGATGTAACAAACACATCACCAAATACTGTGCTTAATTTAAATAGCATTAATGCTGCCCTTAACAGTTGGCTTTAGTATAATACTAGGAATGACCTAAAAGTCCTTTAATGTCATCCATTCTTACTTGTTAAATAATACCCAATAGCTCCTAATAGCATTAGCAATTAAACTGTCTAAAATGATCTTCACACTATAGTTTAACAAAGGTGAAAAATTAACTTTATTTTGAAACTGTGGAATAAATGAGTTTTTAGTATGTATAATAAAAACATTAAGAGCAGTGCAATCAAAATTCAGACTGAAAACAGATTAACGTGAAAAGATGTATATACAAGTATTGCTAGTAGCATCCTTTTAGAAGTCTCCAGAACAATTGTGTTGTTTTTAGGCTTGTCAATAACATTTTGGGCATTAGTTATGTATTAATTTTAATCACTCAATTTGAATTTGATATAACTGAGGCAATTTAAATGGTACTAATGTCATTCCATGCAAAAGTAAAGAAAAAGTAGAATCAAAACATAAATGTTAGGAAAAAGAACAGAAATGTTGACATTGGCAGTGCCATTTCCACTGGACTGGTCTGTCCAGATGTAAAGGGGGCATGAGGAGTAAATTCTGTGGCATTCAAGGCACATGCCCAAAGGGCAATAGGTGAATGAGTGAGTGATATGCACATTTTTTTTCAAATTGCCTTGTTATTCTTACATTAAGGTTGACTATCCCATTGCAGTCTGGATTTTCCTTGTGCATATCATGCTCCAATCTGCAGGTTAAGCCACATTAACAGGATAATGCCTTGTCTGGTATCACTATAGCTGGCCAGAGGTTCTTTAGAGAATGAGTGTCAGGCAACCACTTGAATTAATTGGTGAGTTTGGCTGCTTACTTTGTGTAGCCCATCTGCCCTTTTGTGCTGACTTTACTTGAACTCTGCATCTTCCGTGAACAATGGTCCATATAAATTCTGTCCTCCCCGATCCAGGAGTAGGAACATCCACAGATATGCTTGCATTCCCAACTACCTGACACTCTGAGCACTGGTTTCAACAAGGGCTACAGTAGTGACCCCACCTTAGCTAGCATGCAGTACCGACTGACTCCTCTAAGGAGAGGTGATCAGGCATAGCCTCTATTCCCCTCCCCTTCCCCTGCCAGCAATAGCATTCTCCTGTAGCAATAATAAAACACCGGTCACTTGGGCCTTATTAATGGCTTTCTGTCACTATCCACTATGCCATGAAGCTAGCTGAATGTTCTATGAACATTGTTCATATCAGAGAGTTTTCTGTGACAAATCATGATCTTATGGCTTCTCCATCCTCAAAATAATGTAGCTGTGCAGATTCAGAATGAATGCTGCAATGTATAATAGCATGATATGAATTTCTATTACATATTATTTACTGTGGGAAGGAGTAAATTAAACAGTGTGATATGACTAAAATGTGTACACTGTCACATATATTTGGCACATACAGCACCGATCGAAGCCAATTATGTGCTTTAATGAAATAATACCTTTTCATGATGCATGTCATCAAAGCTTTCTGTGCAACTGAAATCATTATTTATTTATTATTTATTTTTTTATTTATTTTACATTTGTTGACTGGGCTAGTCTAGCTGGATACATGTCCATTTTCAGTAGAGGCCCAGGGAGAAAAGCTCCAGTATTTATTACAAGGTTTATAAAGAAGTAGCAAAACAAATATTATTGTAAGGTTTTTTTTTTTTATATAATATATAGTATAATTTTGTAATGCTGCTTTGTTGATGAAAACAGTTTCTTACCTGGACTATATCTAAAAGAAAGCAGACACAAAAGAATCAGCAAGGAAAACAAACCATAACATAGCTAAATAAATAAATAAACATTAAAACTAACTTCAAGCAAATAGGCCCAGGTCAAGGAACACGCTACAGAGTGAATTCACTGCATTCTAGCAAGAAAAACAAACAAGCACATTTTATATTCTTGTTAACAAGAAACACTTAGGAAATAAGCATAAAGGAAATGAAAGGCTTAAAAATGGAATAGAAAAATCAAAATGTAATACACTGTGAAAAATAAAGTGTAGCAAACTATCTGCCCGTGATTATGTTTCTTAAGAATTGTAGTAATAATTACAGTCCCTTGAGCATATCATAATCAGTGCTATTTACCTCTTGATTAATTTCTTCAGGCATGTTTATATTAATCATTATCCTCAGCATAAGAGACTACATATTGATATATATCTGCATGGAGAGTCTGATATCATTGCGCAGTGTGTGTGTGTGTGTGTGTGTGTGTGTGTGTGTGTGTGTGTGTGTGTGTGTGTGTGTGTGTGCGTGTGTGTCTGTGTGCATTTGTGTGTGCTCGTGTGTCCGTGTTGTGTTTTTGTGTTTGTGACTGTGTGTGCATGTGCATGTGTGCATGCATGTGTGTGTGTGTGTGTGTGTGTGTGTGTGTGTGTGTGTGTGTGTGTGTGTGTGTGTGTGTGTATGCCCATGCGTGCATGCTTGTGTGTGTCTGTGTATGTGTGCGTGTGTGTGTACGTGTGCGTGTGTGTGTTTATCTGTATGTGCATGTGCATGTGAGCATGCATGCATATGTGTGTGTGTGTGTGTGTGTGTGTGTGTGTGTGTGTGTGTGTGTGTGTGTGTGTGTGTGTGTGTGTGTGTGTGTGTATGTGTGTGTGTGTGTGTGTGTGTGTGTGTGTGTGTGTGTGTGTGTGTGTGTGTGTGTGTGTGTGTGTGTGTGTGTGTGTGTGTGCGCGTGCACGAGTGTGATTAAGGGTGTATGCTTTACTGCATGTATTCATACACACGTGCATGTATGTGTAGGAGACTCATGTACCTTATGGCAAGTAAAACTTTTCTGAAAAATTGTATCATCTTTTGTATTTTTTCCCCTGTTTTATAGCAGTAGGATAAAACATACAAGTAAAGCGAACCTTTTCATACTTCTTGCCAAGTGCTACAGACTGCCTCACCTTCTAAACCGGTCACATATGTTTCACTTTTACCCACCAGTTAATAACTCCAGCAGCTTGGCTCGTATAACAGTTCAGTATTATTGTTCCCTCAATGGCTGGACAAGACAAAGTTATACTGATGAGAACAGAACTGCAAATGAGCTTTCAATTTTACATCAGATATATGAAGTTACCTACAGAAAACCAATCTTATGTTTTAAAAAGTCTCTGATAATCACATTGTCTCTACAAATATAAATATAATAATATAGCTGGTCCTTCATATAGCTTGTATTGGTTTCTTGACTGAGATTACAGATCCACCATTTAAATTTCCCTGCATGTTATATCATCATCAGACATTCTGCTTCAGTGTGGCCTTGCAGTTAGGTTGAACTTCAGTCTGAGAATCAAGCCTTTTGGCTCATAGAGAACTTTAAAGAAAATTATGCCATGAGATATTGTCTGGAATGCACGCATTCTATAAATACCACTTGATGCTAACAGTATGCCATGATAATAGGTAATTGTACATTATCATGAGTCACCCATCATGCACTTATTTAATATATTTTTGTTCCTTGCTCACTACGGCAGACAATCAGCTGCAGTATACTCCTATTTATTCTGTTGGCCTGCTAGTGCGGTGAAGTCCCCTGGAGTAGGTGTTGCTACCTTCTCATATATTGGATGAAGTCATGAATGGGAGATGAAAAAGCATGGAGTCAGAGACAACTGAAGCCACCTGCATCAATATATTTGCTGCTATGCAAACAGTATTTTTCTTTTCAAACTATCTTTTTTCTTGCACGCTGGAGTCTTGTGTGTGGACAGGTACATGGAAATTTTGGGGGGAGCATATTACCATCTCCATCATAAGATGTGGCATCAACAGCTTGTCTATCCTTTAGTCCACAGCAAGGTATATAAACAAACATGGTCAACATATACAATGCCCACCCCATGACAGATGTGAACAGATGTAACCCTTGTTGTTCCTATCCTAATGCTCATTGACTTGTCTAGTAATTTAGGTCATTGTCTGGGAACTGTCACTCTACATCATGGAGCTGTGACATATGCAAACAGAAGAGTAAACAAGCACAGCATTGTAAGCAAGAGGTGAGGACACTCTGCGCATGTACACATGGATGAATGCATATTTGAGGATGATCCATGATTTATAGTTATTTACAAGTTATATTTATGCCCTAAAGGCAAAATCAACAACAACCCATCCAAACACACACAACACACACACACACTCACACACACACACACACACACACACACACACACACACACACACACACACACACACAGGCCCAGTTGCTAGATGGTGTGTGTGTATGTGTGTGTGTGTGTGTGTGTGTGTGTGTGTGTGTGTGTGTGTGTGTGTGTGTGTGTGTGTGTTTGGATGGGTTGTTGTTGATTTTGCCTTTCATGTCTGCATGTGTAATCATTATTCACACTGTCAACTTCCACTACCCTTTGCCATTCCTATTTTTCCCTTCCACCCCTGTGATAAATAGGGATTAATAACACAACAGAAAGAAAAATATCAAATTGATGTTCTGTGTGGGCTAACATCCAGTCATGGAGAGGGTCCTGCAACTCATTTCAGACAACCTGCATCTGAGTAAGAGCATTTTGTACCACTGGAATGCCCATCATACTGAAGGTGATAATGACGGCATATTTCCCTTGACTAATAAATGCTCATTCTCTGAGCATAACTCTATTCATGAATCACATGTACACATGTATGACAACCATACTCCAAGTTGCCACTCATGCCCACTGAATATTTCTTATGCTGTTTAATTTAAATATACCATTTGCTATAGGATGTTTTGCAGTAATTTAAACTGTTTTTGTATATATGCCAGCTGAGTACTTTAATTTGTTTTGTTACACACTTTTTTGCTTCCTAACCAAGACCTTGGTTTATTGCTCTTGAAGACCCACTTTTCCATATCAAAGTGACCCATTGAAGCCTTTAATGCATACACTATACTCTTACCTGAAATGTACTTTTTGTATATATTGTAAATAAGGGTACTACTCCTGAGTATCTTATTGTTCTACATAATTGTGTTTTGTACTTCATTGTTTCTCTTATCTTGCATGCCAGTTTTATTGTTATTTAAAGCATGTATGTACACTGTTATTTCTTTGGAGCTTTTCTTCCCAGGACTCCACTGAAAAAGGGCACATGATGTCCAGTTGGACTTATCCTGGTAAAATAAATGTTAAATAATAATAACAATTGCTCAACTTCCATCACCTAACTGGTCCATTCTTTATTGAAGTCCGGAGGTTGATGAGATATGGGCATTCCTGGGCTAGGCTTATTAGTCCTCAGTTCCCTGGTGAGAGACACATGGTAGTAAGCAAGACAGTTTTTCTGGTCTTGAAGGGGAGCATAGACTCTCCTGATAGGAACAATTCCTCCCCCATTAGCAGTTCCTCTAAGGTCCATATTGTTGTCTCCCAAGGGTAAGCTTGCCTGTCCATACTGAATTTTCTTCAGCTATCAGTTTGAGTGGCTATAGGAACATGAAGGCTCAAATATACTGGGAAAAAAATAATGTTCTCAGTAGGTGTCACCTTTGTGGTGAACCAGATCCACATTCTTCCTACAGAATAGGTAAGATGGTATAGTCACTAATCATGCCCGTCCTCCCTAGTCAGCTCCTACATGTGTGTGAGCTGCTATTCAGACTCAGGCCACCTGTTGCATAGGTGAGATTTTACCCTGTATAGCACAAAGCTGGCAAATGTTTGATATAACTAAACCAAAAACGACAAAATAACAAAAATGGAGAGTCCTAGGTTCATAGGTTCATAGGTAGGTACTAGGCTATTGGCCCTAGGGTCTATACAAGCCTAGCCAAACAGGTACCCTGGCTTTTGCCACCCAAAAAAATTATTTTTATGTGCCACTGTCGAGCAGAGCCACAGAGGTGATCCTGGGGGTGAATTTCCTATTTCCCATCAAATCATCAAGATTTTTCTTGAAGAGTGCTAAAGAGGAGCTTTGTTTTATATAGATAGGTAGTTTATTCCAGAGTATGGGAAGTCTCTGGGACATGAATCTATCCCTCTGGCATGTTCTGTTTATTGTGGTGACAAGGTTTAGGTCCCTAGAGCATGTAGCTCAGAGGGATTGATATTTCTTTAAGTGGAGCATGTCCAACAGCTCTGGGTTTGACATAGTTTTGTATGTTAGGCAGAGATCACCTCTGAGTAGGCGATATGTGACAGAATAAAGCTGGAGTTTTTTGAGACGGTCTAAGTAGGGCATCTGTTTGAGGCTGGTAATCCTCTTTGTGAGGTATTTTTGCAGCCTTTCCAGTTGTTGTAGATGTCTTGTGAGGTACATACCGAAAGGGGCATTGTACTCTATAATGGGTCTAATGAGTGATGAGTAGAGGGGAACAATGACCTTTTTTTCTGGATGAGTAACCTTTTGTGATGAGGTGTGCCACGTAGATGGATTTCCTGACTACTGTGGTGATTATCAAAGGAGAGACTACTGTCCACCTGTGTCCCAAGGTCTGTTATCACACTTTCGGTGTTAAGTATACTACTGCCTATGTTATAGTTCATGGGTACAGAGTTTTTACCAAAAGGGATGACAATGCACTTTTTGGCATTGAGCTTGAGGGCATGACTTTGACACTAGGCATCTGTCTCAGTGAGGCCCTTTTGTAGGATATCCACATCGTTAGGAGTTTCGATTATGGCTACTAGTTTGCAGTCATCTGCAAACTTCATAAGCCAAAGACCTTCTGTGTTAGCCTGTACTTCAGAGAAGTAGATATGAAACAGGAGAGGACCCAGGACTGAACCCTGTGGTACTCCACTTGTCACAGGTCTGACGTCCAATTTGGAGTCTGCTACTTTCACAGTGTGAGTTCTGTCAGTGAGCCAGTTGGCAACCCATCTTGTGACATAGGGATTTATACCTAGTTTAGTGAGTTTATCTATAATTCCAGAGTGGCGGATGGTGTTGAAATCCTTGGCAAGATCTAGATAGGCTGTGTGAACCACCTTATCCTTGTCTACGTCTTTGGTGACTGCTTCAAAGAAGTCTATCAGGTTTAGGAGACATGATCTGCCTTTTACAAACCCGAACTGGGTGGGGTCCAGAGTTTGGAGATTACCAATGTCTTTGTTTATAAGTTCCATGATGATACATTCCATGGCCTTGCAGACCAGGCTTGTCAAGCTAATGGGGTGGTAGTTCCCAGGGTCCGGGGTGGCTCCCCCCTTGTGGAGTGGGATAACCATCGCTGTGCGCCATTTAGCAGGCACAAAGCCTGAGGTGAGACTATGATTGAACATGGTACTTAGGTGGGGTGCCAGTTTGTTCTGTAGTTTGTGTAGAACACAGCCTGGGATGTTGTCTGGTCCCATGGATGCTGTGTTCTTGGCTTTGGAGAGTGTGTTTTTTACCTGTGCAGCTGTGATTACAGGAACTTTACATTCTTCCGGTGTAGAGATGGGCTCTTTAGGGGGTGAGAGGGGAGTAAAGTTAGCACTGAACCTATCTGCCAGGATGTTGGCAATATCAGTTGGGTCTGTATATTTAGTGCCATTGTACTGTAACTCAGAGCAGAGCTGAGTGTTGCCATTGAGATTCTTGACATAGCTATAGAATGCTTTGTGGTTGTCTTTAGAATCAGTGGCAATTTTATTTTCATAACTAAATTTGGAGGTTTTTATCAGGATCGCAGCTTCTTACTGAGGCTGACCAGGGAGCTCCTCCACTCATGTAATTTTACTCTCTTTTGCAACAGTTTCTTCCTTCTGTTGTACAGTTTGTTTATGGCAGGGGACCACCAGATTGGCTTCCTTTTTTTGGAGGATAGCATCTTGGTTCTGTTTGGGATAGCACGATCCATGCACTCATGTAAGTGCTTATAAAGTGCAATTGTGTAGGATTCAGTAGTCGTAACTGTATTGTCCATCTGCATGGGTGTCATGAAGTTCACCACTTCTGTCTTAAGAAGCATGAAGTTGGCTTTGGAGAAATTTTTTACCATGGTTCCCTTAATGTGGGTGGGGGTAGGATGTGGATATCTAGGGTAATTAGCTTATGGTCAGATCGGTCCAATGAGGCATTGACTTCAGGTGTGGATCACTGGTCACTCATGTTGGTAATGACTAGATCTAGGATTTTGTTGTCCCTGGTGGGGGTGTGGATAAGTTGATCCAGGGCATTGGAGTTTATGAATTCCAAAAAGCGTTGAGTGAAGGAGTTGGTACATGAGTAGTTTTCCCAGTTAATGGTGGGGCAGTTGAAATCGCCCATTATTAGGATGTTTGGTTGAACCCTAATATTTTACAGTACATCAAGAAAAGAGGAGTGGGAATCTTGGGGCATGGTGGGTGATCTGTAGCAAGCTGCAATTTAGATTGTAGTTTTGCCCAGAGTTAGTTGCACTTGGATAACCTCAGCTGCATTATGCTGAGCAACTAGCCTGGAGGTGTGGATATCCTTAATGAATATTGACACACCTCCGCCTTTGGTGTTCCGGTCCAGGTTACATGGCCTAAAAGTGTGATATGAGTTATAGCCTGGTAGTGCAGGGGTGCTCTCTGGAGTCTTGAACCAGGTCTCATTCACTGCACAGATATCGATGTTCTCCATTTTAAGGAGTGCCTTGAGTGAATGCATTTTGAGATTTAGACTTCTAGCATTGAGTAGCATCACCCTCAGTTTTTGCTTGCCAGTTCCTGTTATGGTGGTGAATTTGTCATTTGAACCTTGCCTAGAAAAGGCACTATAGGGGTGGCAAGAACCTTAGCTAGTATCAGGAATCCCAGGGGTGACAGGTGCAGGCCATCTCTGGCAAAGCATAGTGGTCCATCGGCCATGTCATCCCAGGCAGACAAATACTGGATCCCTTTAGAATGACACCAGAAGCTTAGCCAATTGTTTAAGTCAATCATTTTGTCCTTGTACTGCGGCATCATTCTGGGTGATGGCAGAAGTCCTGATGACAATATCCACATTTAATGAATAAAACCACCACGAGTAAAAAACAGGGGTATATATTATAATCTTGAAGTTACGGAACATCGAATACAATATGGTCGACACTATATTATATTATGCACCCCCCACACCCCCCGCTACTTAAATATGCCAACTCCGGGATTGCACTTTAACATAGTATGGTGCGGAAAGAGAAGATTTCCCTTTCCTACACTGTAGTGCAATCTCAGAGTTGGTATATTTAAGTGGCGGGGGGTGTGGGGGGCAACCCCCCCTGCCTACACTCGTTAGTTTTTTTTTTTTTTTGTACAAATATTTTTATTGCGTTTTGATTGTTTAATAGTTCGATGCATAAAGTGTGATGTTTATGCATTCGAACTATTAAACATTCGAGATTATAATATAGACCCGAAAACACTATGTATTGAGCGCTTTTGTCCTGGACCACAATAGGGACTTCATCAGAATACTCTCTGTTTTTGTTATTTTGCCTTATTTTTGGTTTGATATAACTCACTAAATAAAAATAAATATAAGCATGAACTAAAGCTACATGTAAACAATCTAAGAATCCATGTACTCAATGCCTTCTTATAAATAACAGAACACATTACTGAGCTGCTCATAGTTAAATAGTTACTTGTTAAAAGCTGCTCCATTGGCATAGAAGGATAAATTCCTGGCTCTAGCCCAGCACATCTTGGTTCAATGAACAGCTTAAGCAACTGACAGAGTGACATGAAGGGATAGGTGTACCCATCCACAGTGCGAGAAGCATTGCATAGGCCTAAACATCAGCAGTCTGTAGTGTAGGGTGGAGATGGTGACTTTGAGGGAATTGTCCAAAAATAGGAATAGGGTGGGGACATGGATGAGGTGCTGCAGTGATGGGGCATAATTCTGCATTTCACCATTACACAACCGCTGCATGGGTGCAATCATGCAATCCTTAGAGGGGAGCTGGGATACAGGTAAGTCAGAAGTGAGAAACTCCCAAGTGGAGTGTGACAGCAAGACTCCCTGGATGCCCTTAGGCTCCTCTGTGGGCTATAGCTTAATCAGGGTAGACTGAAGACGTTAGGAGACGCTGGCAGACCTGGAGATGGATAGAGGCTCAGGGTAATCATGCTGTAGAGTGATGCAGAGGAATGAAAAAGAGCTAAAAATAGTTCCTTGCAAAAGTGGAAATAACTGACTATATGTATTAACTTTTTCTCCTTCTATAAAATCTGTTTCTGATAAAAATGTGTCCCTTCCATATACTGACTGAATCATAAATTGAACTGCAGAAACAAAAGAAGGTTCTCCATCACAAACATGACCGAAAGTATGTCTTAAAACTTAAAAAATGTTTTCCTCATTATCTTACTCTTCTTATGCAAGCACTCTCATTATTAAAAATGGGCATTGTTTATACTTTTTATTAGAACTGTCTCTTAGTGGTGGGAAAGCCTCTCTCTAATTTCATCTTCTATATCAACACAGTTCTCCTTGTTTCCGTAGTAGTTACATAACTGAATCCAGGGCTGTAACACAGACTTTTGTTACTTAATGATTTATTCATTAAGTTATTTATTTATTTATACATGTCCTAACCTGGTAAACAAACATACGTAGATACATGAATGCATGAATGTGTAAATACAAGCAGTGATTAATAAGAACAGGTTTCAGATCTAACCAGGGGTTGTTCATAGATTAGTACTAGGCTAACTGACCTTGTGGGCCATTTTAAGTGAAGACAGTTACCACATTTGGGAATCAAACCCTGCACTGTGTGTTTGCAAGCTAAACACCATGGCCATTATGCCAACCCTCAATACTTATTCCAACCCCCATCCTGATCCCTCTGCCTCTTGTATGTGAAGAAGCAGTTAGTGATATAACCATACAAAATATACAAAGTGTTGTAAACAAAGACTGAAGTAAAATGCACATAAATCTGACTACAGATGGTAAGCAATGTTATGATATATTTGCATGCATATGTATTTGACAAAAATGCCGAAGAGTGAGGAATGTAGTATGAAAGTAAATGAGAAGGTAATAGGGCATAGAAAAGTCAGTGTGGGATATATTTACATATATACAAAATTGATGGCTATTGCAGGAAAATATATAATAGCAACATTATCCATAACTGCATTCCTTGGAAAACATTCTATGAACTATCAGTATCTCATCCCTTCAAAGAGTGAGAGTATAAAAAAATTACTGAAAATCTGCAATAATTCTTTATAATAAAGTTAGTCAAATGCAGTATAACACAGTTCCCCACAGAGAAATACATAAAGTATGCTGATGAATCTCAGATGTTTATAAAACCATGTATATCATAACCCTGGGTGGGTGTTTGTGAGCACTGGAAAGGCATCTTAGAAAATTTTAACTTTTGAACATACTCCAATTAAGAAATAATTCTTACAATCTAAATGCTAAGCAACCTTTAATTGTGTTTGTTCTATCTTAAAAGCACTTTTCTTTCCTTGAGGATAAGTTTGACCTTACACCTCTAAGATGAATTTTTTCTGAAAGTTTGCTACTTAATTAACACCGAGAAAGATGAACTTAAGATGAACTTAAAAACTTGCAGTAATTTATAATAAAAATAGAGAAATGTGAAGAAATAGTGTTACACAGAGGGACGTAGCCCTTGAACTTTTTAGATGAACAAAAGATGTTTATAAAAATGTATATTTTATCTTTAAGTAGGAGATTATCTGAAGTTTGTTACCACTAGGAAAGAGACTTAACCTCCACAAAGATAAACTTGCAGCATCCTCCCTCCAATTAAACTGGCATCAATGGGCAACCATAATACATCAAACTGCAGCTGCAGTGTCGGTTGAGATAATTCTATGTTAAGCAATCTTAAAAAAAATCATTTATTAAAAAAAAAAAAAAAAAACTGTGGTGATTGTTATTGGCATGCCACTTTCCTTAAATGCATATACCCTTTGTGTAATATCAGACTAGGTTAAATTTCATATAGCCAGGCAATGGACAAAAAGAGATGAGATGTGGTATTTCAAACTTAAGCAGGCAGTCTCATTATGGAGGATTCACAAATATATCCTCAGATGACATTCAGTTTTCTTGATTTATGAATAATCTAAACAAAAATGTACAAAATGTTGAATCTTTTTAATACTGCTTGTTGCTGTTGCCATGTGACAAGGCTGTGTTCATTCATCTCCAATTTGTGATTCAGAGACTGACTGACTGCATCTGAAATAAGTATTGCAGGAACCATTGGCCTACAAAGTCACTTGATAGTTTATATTTTATGACTTCACTATAGCTGTGTTTATCTGCTTCTCAGTTATGGCATTACTGTTTTTTCTCCCTCACAAGTTTATTTAGCTGTTGGCTTTGACTGTGTTTTATATGTGTTGCAGCTTGTTAAAAATAGAAATAATTATTAAAAAAGACACTCTAGAATCTTCAAGCTTTTAAAATAATTTCATTAATAAGCAGTTGTCATGATGAACTGAAATGCAATCAGACCTTAGTATATTTTTTAAGTATGATTTTACTATTTTTACTGCAGAAAAGCATTTTCCCCTTTAGACAGAATATGACTTTAAACCCAAAAGTTACGTTTTCTGAAAATTTAGTGCAGGATAAATGTCATTTTCCAAGGATGTGAGCCTACATTTAACTGTACTTATTTTTCTATGCAACTTTGCCCTAATGCTTGTTGCAAATCACACTTCCCTCCAACTGGGCCCAGTCCATTCATTTGTTATACATCAGGACTGTCTCTAATGCTGGGGCAAAAGCTATCTTCAGGAGCTATTATTCAGGTAGACATGAGGATGTTCTTTTGTGCCCTTGTCATCATTATGGCAATTGTGGCCGCTGCTGCTGGTTTTGCACCATCCAGAGGTGGAGAGGCTGTGCAATCCTCATCATTGTTGTGGCCTGAACTTCATTTCTCAGATGAGGTTACCATGCATAAGCAGCTTAGCGTGCTTAACACCTACTCGCAAGTCACGTATTTTCATCCCACTCCATTTTCTGATCACTGCAATACTTGACCAGCTCACCCCCCACATTCCCACTGAAGATGGGCACATTGTACTTCACCTACACTATCAGTCACCCAGACCACTAACCATTCCTTGATCACCTGTGCCATTGTCAGAGTTTTACAAGTCCATATTACTGAAGCTATTTTAGTATACATTTTATTAGCATAAGACATAGATGGCACCAGTGCCTTTATACTGGAACAACATAAGGCCATTTGCTAAGAACATTTTCTAATTATGCAACTTCACCAGTGTTACACAGTATATAACAGGCAACTGAGGGAATCAAACTCTGGAATACAAGCTAAAATGTATTAGTGTCTCATAGTCATAAACTATTTGTTGTATTTCTAGTCTTTAAAGAAATCTGACAAGCATTTCTTTGTAACTTTACTATTTTCTAAAGTTAAAGGGATACATTTTCAACATATCGGTTTTGAACTCCACCCTATCAACTGTTGCAAAATCATTTTACCAGGCAATCAAGAAAGCTGCTTTGACTCATCACTATTGAAAATTTTAAACAATGGAGTAGGGCAATTAAAATACCATAATTTAAAATGTAAATTGTAAAAGTAAGTGTAAAATGACCATAACAAATATTTTTGGAAGAAATATTTACATACTTGTAGCTGTCATAGCTAAACACATATATTTAAGTTCATGATTATATCAGTCATATGTTTAGTTATTCTAATACTTTGATGTATTTTTATCAGAATACCTATTTTACACAACATCAAGAAAGCAACAGTGGTCTTTTCTATAATCTAAACAGAATGTGTATTTACTGTCTCAAAAATATGTGTAACCTTTAAATGGAAGGACTACTTTATTTTAAAATACAATAAAAATATATGACCCTGTTATCTTATCTCTGCAGATTAGACAGTCATGTAGTACTAAAGGCAGAAACCTACTTGATAAGCATAGTGATTCACTCTGAGGAATATGCTCTACAGACATTATCGAACTCCCTGGAAATTGCAAGATATACCGGAATTAAGCTCACACGTCATAACACCCCTAGAAGTATGGTGCGATGTGTACAGCCCATACTCCTCATGAATCATTTATTTGAGAATAAAAATATTCTGCTCATTAGCATTTATTCAGCTAAGACAGTATCCCTGAGGTATTCTGTACACTTTACTTCCCTCTCAGAAATAATTTCCATATCTATTTAAAATGTTTTAGAAGCCTGACTTTGTTTTGTTTTCAGTTACCAAATGAAGTTCTAGATTTTGCAAAGATATGAGAAATTGTACCTGTTTCTCACTCACCTGCAGTGACAATACAGGTCAATCTAATAAATCCTCCATTTCTCACATATTACAGCAGGAATCACACGATGAGAAATGACCATGCCTTTAATTACATGTCTATGCTCCAGGTACAGATCAAGTTGACAAATAACATTGTAAAAGGCTTGGACAAGTGAAAACCCAAATACTATGTCACATTTTTGAGTAATAGCTAGACCATCAGCTTTTGTCAATAGCACAGGTGCAGTTTACTGAGACTATCAGTATTTTGCATTCACTTTATATAAATCATTGCTCACAGAACCGCCAATGCACTCGGCATGTAGTCTTTAGTGGATAAAATGATATCTCAATGCAAGTCTTTGTTTAAAAATGCCATGTAAAACATAACAGCATCGATATGCAAAATAATATTATACTAAATTTATACTATGCTATACTATACTATAATATAATATATAATATAATATATTTACTGCCTCCTCAAAAGAGATTTATAATGTATTTTCCATAAACCATAGAAAAGGATTAAAACAAACATACAAAAATGAATTAACAGTTGAAAAGGCATTAATTATCATTGCTACTGGCTGTGACGACAGAATGGAACTAGACATGCACTTGAACAAAGTGTTATTGCACACAAAAAGGTAAAATAAATAAATATATAAATACATACAAACATACATAAATACATAAAACACTTGAATATCTCTTCAGTGCTACAGGTTTCTGAATTCTTGGATTTGAGATACAGGTCAATGTTCAGTGAAAGGAGGAAACAAAGATGCTGAGAATTCTTATAATTCCATAATGCATTTCTTCATCTTCTTTTTACAGAAATAATTTAGATATATGTAAAGTATAGAATTTTTAAGCTCAGGTTTGTATGTTCTCATCTTTGAAATTGTATTTTGTTAATGACAACCTTAAAAATGAGTTTAGTTATTTTAGAGGGACTGGACATTTTTTTCTATCCTTTTTTGACTAGGATAGTGGTCTTTTTTCAAGGGGATCCAAGGTGGTATTTATATACTTGTACATTTCATAGGTTCATAGGTTCATACTAGGCTATCTGCCCTAGGGCATTTATAAGCCTAGCCAGAGTGTGTTTGGCTTTCGCCACCCATTTTAAATAAATTTTGCTATGCCCTTTTTCGAGGTTAGTAAACTGTGCCTCTGTCTAACAGTGACACAGAAGTGATACCCTTGGTAAACCTATGATCTCCCATCCACTCATCAAGATTCCTCTTGAAGAGAGTCAATGAGGGACTCTGCCTAACCTGGACTGGGATTTTATTCCAGAGTGAAGGGAGCCTCTGGGTTATGAATCTGTCCCTCCAGCATGTCCTATTTATTTCAGTGCTGAGGTTCAAGTTTCTTGAGCGTTTAGCTCAATGGGATTTGGATTTTCTGAGGTGCAGCATGTCCATTTGAAATAAATATTATATATTTTGTAAAATATTTACAGTGTATCTTATTTTGTTTATATTAAACAAAATTTGCTAATCAGTTAGAAGACAACTATAAATAGTTTAGTGATACTTCTTATCTCAAGCAACTCAGCTGTTATTATTTTATTATCTTCTTTTATTTTGACATTTGACTGGCAATAAAGCTATGATATTTTAAATTTAGTTTTGTTAGCTCTGTTATTAATTTACATATATGCCAGTTTTTTTTTCCTCAGATCTGCAAATGATTTACTATTGGCAATGTTAAAACTGTTCCGTGAAAGCATTAAAATAAATGCTGATTTCTTGGTTTGATTCATATTTCTCAACTTTCTAACACGAGAAATCTCGACAGACCCTGGGATTCAATAAGTATTTTTCTCCATGCAGGAATAGTGTAGCAGCTCCTGCATGGAATATGGTCACCAAGTGATCCAGTAAACAAGGCTTGGGGCGTGCACGAGCCTGCTAGCAGTATTCTTGCGCAGACACCACTGCATGATGCTAACTACCTCATTTGCTGGTGAAAACCATGCAAATGAGGTGAATTAGCAATTCATAAGCAGGCAGGCATCTGTGCAAGAACAATGCGAGGTGTAGAAATGTATTCGGCTACTAGCCGAATACATTTCTGCAAAAATCAAAACGGAGGCATGACAGCTCAAAGTAAAGCATGTATTATAATCTTTAGGCATGCCAATGGCCAAATATATGGCCACTGGCATGGAAAAGTGTTGTAAATATATGAAAATAAAAGTTTTTTTTGGCCGATTTTTACCGTTTAAGCATAGGGCAGTGGCTCACGAAAGGGATCATGCCAAAAATTAAAAAAAAAAATGTGAAAAGGCAATTTTAAGTGAAATTTGCATTTTGCCATTATAGTCTATGGCATGCAGAGTCAAAACAATAAAAGGCAACACTGGTTGCTAAGGAGGAAGGCTGTAGTGTAGTGGTGTAATCAGGGACTAAGGCAGTAGGGTATGCAAATGAACACATTTTACTGAATCACTAAATGGGAAACCAGTCTTTGGCTGCACCTAACCATGTAGGCGCTATAAGGCAGTGGTGTAAGCAGGAGGAGCAGCTGACATGAAAAGGGGGTGTGTCATGCTTGGTGTAAACTAATGGGAGCTCCACAGCTCCCAGTTGAGCTTAGCTAAGCATAGCTAAGCAAAGGGGTGTGTCCAAGGCTGTATTGACTTATTCCATGAACTGAAGAGTGTGTTCATGATCGGGGGAGGGCCATTTATAATGCAAAGTGTTTACATTAGCTAAACAGGTTTGCGAGGTGCACACCGGGTCTAAAAAAAATGGAAATAGCAGCACTGTTTACATTTGGGCATCAGGTTTTTCACGGTGCACCTCAGGGCTTAAAAGGGGGAGAAATGGGAAGGGAAAAAAAAGGGAAATAGCAGAATAAAAGCAATCAAGCACAAATAAAATAGCAAGCAGGTGAAATGTATTACATCCAGCCAACCATACAGGCAGCATCTGCAGCACAACAGTATAAACTGTGCAAACACATTTCAGTCTGTTTTTTTCCACAAACTCTGCACCATTGGTGTACACATGTGGGGGAATTTTAACCAAAAAAAATGTTCGGGGCTGCCATTGCTAAGCTACATCAGTATGTGCTAGAGGCTGAGTGTGGTGAGGAGGATAATGCTGACAACCGCCCCAGACCCAGGATGAGGGGAAAATTGTTCAGACCCAGGTTAACCTACTGGGGGCTACATGATCTGGAGATAGTAGAGTGCTACAGTGTGGTCAGAGACCAACTTCAGCAAATCATCGAGCTGTGCTGGCCTCAACTCAGACCCAGAGCCAACAGAGGGGAACACATCCTAGTGGATACCAAGGTATGTGTATCCTTAAAAATACTAGCTACAGGTACTTTCCAAAAACCTACTGAGGACATCATGGAGGTCTCACAGGCATCTGCATCTAGGGTACTCCACCAGTTCCTGGATGTCATTCTACCACATGTCAGTGAGCACATTTACTTCCCCAACACCCATGAAGAGAGGAACAGCAACATGCATCTCTTCCACCATGTAGCAGACTACTCTGAGGTACTGGGTGTGATAGACTGCATCCATATCCACATCAAAGCACTACCTGGTGAGGTGAACAGGGTATGGTCTACATAAACCACATGGGCTTCCCCTTCATCAATGGCCAGGTCATGTGCAATGCCTAGGGCATTATCATGAAAGGTTGTGCTGGCAGCCCTGGAAGCTATCATGACTCCCATGTCTGGCATTCTTCACAGCTGTACCAGGGATTTACCAGTGGGGACATCTCATATGGCCATTTGGTGGGGGATGCTGGCTATGTACTGGAGCCATGGATGATAATAACCATCAGAAATGCACACATACCCATTCAAGATTGCCATAATGAGGAACACGCACAAACCAGGATCATTATAGAGCATGTATTTGGAATGCTCAAGTCACGTTTCCACTGCCTTGACATATCTGGTGGAGCCTTGCAGTACTGTCCAGTAACATGTGCACACGTGTTCATAGTATGTACCATGCTACACAATATGATCCTGTGGAAACAACTGCAGCAGGAACAGCATGGGGAAGGGGCACACAGCCCCCCACTATTGCCAAGGTCCCCACAGGCACAGAGGGACTCAGAGGAGGAACCCCCTGATCAGCTCCTGTAGGCAGACAGAGGTGTGCCCAATATGCCTTGGCCTTGGCAAAGAGGAAACGCATAGCACACACACTAACAGTGTAGGCACCCAGGGACTGACACCTCTCTCTGACTCCCACACACAGTAAAATGGATGACACACACATCACACTACCTGTAACTTACCATGTACAGGCAGTGTACTGTGTGTATCTGACATAGGCAGCCTTCAAGCACCATCCTCACAACTGCTGCAGGCACAAGGCAAGTCAGTCTTCTTAACAATAAATGAATGAATTAGTATGTTCTGGTAGCGTATCTATGGTATTCCTGCATGCATGCAAGGGAATAGGGTGGCCTACTGGGATAGAAGCAGACAACTGACAGCTATGTGGGACACCAGGAAATGTCTTCCCAATACTGACTTACCCAGAGAACGCAGTAGTTCCTTAGGTGACAATTATTACTGCAGCATATGTGGAGGCTAACAAAATGGGGGGGGGGGGTTCATAGGTCACATGCATGGATGTCAGTGTGTGCATCCATACTCACCTTTCAGCTTCACCCAGCAAATCAGCCATAGAAAGCCATAAAGAAATATCTGCAATGGCCCACAAATGGGAACAATGTTGAAATACCCCCTACAGACTTGCACAGTGATAGTATAGCAGGTCTTGCAGTTGCAGTAAGGCTTTGAAGCATAAGAAGTCTGAAACTCAAATGTATGCCATTACAATCTGACCTGTGAACTGTAGTGATATGCCTCAAGTCTCCAAGACAGGGCACAATACTATGCTAAATGGAACCAAAATGTAAAGCAAATATCAGCACAGTCTGTGCAAATGTGTACAGTTGACAGATGTGCCCCCCTCACATATTCCCACCAAAATGCCATAACATGTATGTTTGCAGGGAAATAGCAGCAGAGCACACATTGCCAGGCCTGTCCCAATACACCTGAAAACATGCTGAATGTCCACAATATGCAGGAGTCAATAAGCTATATGTATGTGTGGGTAATACTGTCAGGATCTGCCCAGCACTTAATCCTGGCTTTTGTTTTGTAGTGGCCTAGGTACAGTTCTGTCTTTGACAGAGGCCATGTGCAGATAACTGCAGTGCCAACTATTATGCATGTTGGCTATGCCTACTGCTCTGCCACTGTCATACCTGGAAGTCACAGTGCTATGTGGAATATATTACACATATAATGGACATGTCTGCACAGTAGAATGCAGTCTGTACCCACACCTATACCTCCCAACCTCTGATAGCAAGACATCTGGACAAGGTCAGAAATAAAAGTGGGACAAAGCCACAATGATAGGCATGTGTTGTAAATATTGCCCTTACATACTGAGAATGTTGGCAGGATGAGAGGTTTGTATTAGCGTGAATTGTCTGAAGCTTATGTAGTCTGAAACAGTAAATGTCATGATTTCCTAACATCAGTCTTCAATTATATGCAACTAACTTGCTGTAGAAACACAGGTTTATGTTGACTGGATGAAACATCTAGGCAAATGCTGGGACAATCTGCCAAAAAAAACGTACAGTTAAGAGGTATGGCTGCACCAGGATATGACATCTCAGGTAAGAAAGATACCACACAAGCAGGAGATCCCCAGCCAGTATATCACCAAGTTGCTGGTCTGTTTACACAGTATCATCAGTCAACTGGCTGTAGCCACAACTCTCAACTGGCCTTGTTGGGCAAGAATGTACATAGCTGGGCTCATAATATTGGTCTGTGTATCATACATCTTGTATTCCTCTGGTAAAGCACTGTGATGATCTGAGGATGTCTGTCACTAGGTAATGACACAATACATTGCAGTGTCAGACTACAGATATGTCAGAAAATGTCAGCTAAACAAACCCAGTACCCCTAGGAAAGTCCTGTTTACTCCTGACAGGTATGGCTGTAGCACACAAATCCCCAGACCGGAGTACACCTATCTCTGGAATGGAGTCCCACTCTCACTATGGAAGGTCACACTGGGCATGCTCCTATACTTAGAGAATCACAGGCCATGTTGGAACCCACATCGGACTATATGACTGTATTTTGTATATATATCTGTGCATGCAGACAGCTATGTGCACCTTAACTGTCCCTACACACACCCATCAGACAGGATTACCCTCAGCTAGCTGTAGGTGACCCAGATGTGATATATCTGTATCGGTTGCATGTGATACACAGACATATAAATGGGCAACAGATATATGTCAAGCTTACACACACATAGATGTGGGGAAGTGAGAGACAGACATATATATGGGCAACAGATAACTATATGTCAAGCTTACACACACATAGATGTGGGGAAGTGAGAGACAGACAGTGATAGAGAGAGACACAGGGGGACACACACAGAGTGAGTCACACACACGGATACCCTGAATGACATTGAGTGATGTCCTGCTGTGGGCAGTTGCATACTGGTTGTAACCAGTCGCATGTGCCAGCATAAAAGGTGAGCCCCATTGTGTAACAGTACTGAGGTGGGGGTTATAATAGCACATCACTTGCCTGTGTGTGTGTGTGTGTGTGTGTGTGTGTGTGTGTGTGTGTGTGTGTGTGTGTGTGTGTGTGTGTGTGTGTGTGTGTGTGTGTGTGTGTGTGTGTGTGTGTGTGTCTGTCTGTAGATCTAAGTATTAGGAGACTGTTCCCACTCAGTACACTTCCCATTGCCCTACTTCACAAGATCTGCTTCTGTCATTCACCTTAGATGTACCATTGGACACCTATCAGTCCTATAAACTCTGTAGCACATGCATAACTGCGTAAGACTATAGTACAAATAACTAGATAGGTCTGGGTTCTAATCTCAGTCCCGGCAAATGTAAGTATGTGTGTGAGAGTAAGGGAGTATGTGTTTGTAGGAGTTTTAGGCCATTTCCACACACAACACTTCCCAGTGCCCCACTTTAGCAGTCCTGCTGATATCATTCTCCTTAGAAGTACCTTAAAACAGTAAGTGAGAAGGTCACTGAAAAACCAATCAGTAAAAACAAAATGAAAACTCCAGCAAAGCTAGAACTTCCACTGAGTAACCTCCCAAACCACTTGTATCAGATGCACATGCGATATATGCAAATGACCCTTAACTACACCAGGTGTTTCAGCTAATTGGCGATTTTGAATGCCCACGACTTGTTTTGTCATTTTAATGGGCAATTTAAGGCCAATAAAGCCAAACCCCACTAGCTGTGGATATTTCGGCCCTGTTATGACCTCATCAGCATAGCACACACAGAGTGTTTGACTAAGCATATGAAACACAGGGCTGTTATACCCAGCTGATAACCATTATCATTAGGGTCACTGCAAAAAAAATTCAATTATTGTTTTTTCAGTGACCTTCTCACCTATTGTTTTAGTTTGTTGTTTGGGATATTTTTGCAGTAACCCTAATGATAATGGACATCAGCTGGGTATAAAAGCCCTGTGTTTCTTATGCTTAGTCAAACACTCTGCTTGTGCTGTGCTGACGAGGTCATAACATGGCCAAAATATGCATATCCACAGCTAGTGGGGTTTGGCTTTATTGTCCTGAAATTGCACATTAAAATGATGAAACAAGTCCTGTTCATTCAGAATCACCAATTAGCTGAAATGCCTGATTTTCATAAGGGTCATTTGCATATATCCCATGTGCCTCTTATGCAAGAGGTTTGGGAGGTCACTCAGTGGAAGTTCTAGCTTTGCTGGTGTTTTCATTTTGTTTTTACTGATGGGTTTTTCAGTGACCTTCTCACTTATTCTTTTAGTTTGTTGTTTGGGATATTTTTGCAGTGACTCTAATGATAATGGACATCAGCTGGGTATAACAGCCCTGTGTTTCTTATGCATAGTTAAACACTCTGGCTGGACACTCTCTGTTCTCTAACATAGTGGGTAAAACCTGGAACTCCCTCCCTACTGATCTAATCTCCCTACCTTCAACAACCCTATTTAAATACAAACTCAGACTATACTTTAAATCGTACTGGCTATGCCCCTGTGCAAACCCAGACTAACTACCGCCACTGTCTCCAAACACCTAATCTTCTTACTCACACAAACTATTTATTTTTACTAACATTATTGTTTGTATAACCTTTTTAAAGTTCAAATAGTGCTCGATTTCACATACCTTATATTTTGTTATATGTATATCCATACGTGTTATGTAGCTTAGAATATTTTTTCCTTACTCTTAAGCTAAAATGTAATTTACTAGTAAAATTTGCTAAATCTTAGTAATGAACTTATGTTATTGTGATTCTATTCTGAAGTGTGGAGCTTTTCTGCCCAGGCCTCCACTGAAAATGGACATATATCCAGTTGGACTAGCCTGGTCAACAAATGTAAAATAAAATAAAAAATAAAATAAAATAAATAATCTCTACAGATGTACATGGGATATCTACATGTTTGCAACCTATATGTGGACTGTGTCTCTGACAATGAGCATTCCTGTGATATCATTGCCAGACATGTCACAGTTACTGTACTGACACACATGCCAGCATCAGACATTGTACCTGACTGACACATCATGCTGATACAAAGTCTGTCACACTATCACATGTGCATGTATGTAGGAGCAGTAGACAAGACCAGTCGCTATGTCTGGTGGGTAATCCCATCATGCATGAAGGCATTTGGAAGATTACCTGTTGTAAGAGGATGTGTGTTATGTCCCAGGCATATAATACATGTGGAGCATGGCATATGTATGCAGCACTATAGTACATACAAGTGGATAAGTAGGTGCACTAATACGTCTATTGGCAACTGTGTATGTGTTTTTGTATGCACAGCCACTGTGGCTGTCTTCAGAGTGTGTGTGTGTGTGTGTGTGTGTGTGTGTGTGTGTGTGTGTGTGTGTGTGTGTGTGTCTGTGTGTGTGATGGCTATACAATGCTGTGTGCCTCTTCTACCATGTGAACTCCCCATTGGCAAACTGATGTTGGCCCATACAAATGTCACCCACTGTACAAGTACAGCTACACAGTTTCTAATAACAAGCCACTGTGGTATAAAGGTCATATCACTGTGTATTGTACATTAATGGATGGGTAGAATATCCACTCTGATAAGTGTCAATTTCATGTGCATGTGTGTCAAAATGGATGTCCCCATGCAGCAGTGTGTGTGTGTGTGTGTGTGTGTGTGTGTGTGTGTGTGTGTGTGTGTGTGTGTGTGTGTGTGTGTGTGTGTGTGTGTGTGTGTGTTTGTGTGTGTGCATCTGTGCACGTGTGTGTATGCGTGTGTGTTGTGTGTGTGTGTGTGTGTATGTGTGATGGCTCTAACCTGTTAAGGGTCTCTGAACCAAGCATTGCCAATCCTAACAGTCCCTGCAACTGTCACCCACTTCAATAGTAGTGGCAGACACTGTAACACTGTAGTACAGCTGTGCTATCTGTGTTATGTATCTAGTGCTATCATTTGTAAGACTGTGCAGGTAGGAGCTGTACCCAGCCCTTTGTCAGCTGCCTCATGTACAGGGCTATGACTATGTGTGCACTACCAGCATGAAAAGCCAGACATGCATATGAGATAGCAGACACACATACTGGTCATTGTCAGGTTAGACTGACACAAGCTGACCTGTGCCAGGAATACATACCCCAAACCTGTCATACACAGTACCAGGCAAACCCTCATCAACTGTATGACAGTAAAGTGGATGTGACAGAAATGGCAGGGGCAACAAGTGCTGATAGCTGAATCTGTTGCAGTGAATGTAATGGCTACGCTTTTGAGGGACCTGGCGCCAGTACTCAGCAAACCTCCTCTGTATGTGTGGGCCTGTGGGCTAGGTGGTTGTGTCAAGGGTATGTATGCAAAGTCACACTGTCTGCCACAATTGCCCCTCACACACTGTTGCATGTAAACACACCTGGTAAACATGTACATGTACAGCTGTACCTTGGATATGATAAGGTGACTGTGTTACCACTCCACCTTACCCAGCATTGCTACTGCCAGCAGGCTCATAGTCTGCAGACACACAGACATCTGGAATACAACCAGAATACAGTATGTGACACCACAGTCTCTCAGCAGTACTAACAGCAATAGTGCATCATGGCTAGCAAGGTACATACACCTCAAAGTGTACCCATAACTACTGCCAGCAGACAGCACCTTACACAGCATGACATTGCTACACTGTACCATAGTCACCCTGTGCATCAGAACCATATAAGCATGTCTGTGCAACGATGGTATGGATAACAGGGTTATAGCACATGCATTATCTCATGAATAGGGTGTGGTTTTGGATAGCCAGAGATCTATGCTGGGCCATATGGCTGACATTGTGTGTGTGTGTGTGTGTGTGTGTGTGTGTGTGTGTGTGTGTGTGTGTGTGTGTGTGTGTGTGTGTGTGTGTGTGTGTGTGTCTGAAGGGGTGATTTTCACCTGGGCTGTGCAGAAGAGATGTGCATGTCTGGTGGTGACTGTCCTGGGATAGGGATGTGTGAGTGTTTGTCTGCACACCTGCAAGCAATGTGAAAGTCTGACACAGGTCTATGTTGGACAGCTGTGGACTGTACATAGCAGGATGTATGGTTCATCATCTCCTGGCATGGATGCGGTAACGGGTTTTGCCAGGAGTATCACTGGCATCGCCAGGCCCATGGACAGATGCAGTACTACTCCCTGATGGTGACGATTGTCTGCTGGTCTTGCATCTCTGATGTGACTGGCCAGGGCAACATGCATATGGCCTGCTCTGGTGTGGTGTGGTGTAGACAGCATCCTCCCTTCTGTAGTGCAGTTGGTACTGCCACTATGGGAATGTCAATGTGCATGGCCATGTAGGCTCATAGCTGATCATGTCGCTGACCTACATCCACCTGGCCAATGCCCTAATTTCAACACATGCTCAATCAGAGAAAGTGCACGCTTGAGGAGTGACAATGTCTCACTCCACTGCCTAGCCACAACAATGGCAGAATGACGTATGGCATCACAACTGCTGTGGAGGTCGCCATGCATGGCAGGGAGTGCTGCATGCATGACCCTGAGCATCTGTCTGGTGTTGCATTCAGTATGCACCTTTGCCCCCTTGATGTATCCTAACATGCATCTGGTGACACCTGCCATGGCACCTGTGACATCCATCTGGCTGTGTATGACCTTGCCTGCCCTCTGCCTATGGCTGGTGTCTACACTCACACTTGCCATACTCAACACACTAGCCTTTCCATGCCACTACCCTTACCCTGTCCACTATCTGTGGCTGCTGGGTACTGGGCATGTGTGAGCATGCTAACTGTATGTGGGGACATGGTGGGTGAGAGTGGGATGCAAAACAATGGCACATGTCCAGGCACCGATGACCCCACTTGTGCCTCACTATGACCACCATTGACATGGGAGTCTGCTAAGACACTGACATCAGGCTGTGAGGGGGAAGGACACAAATCCCTGTGTTCACCTATGAAGGGAACACAACACATGTAAAGTACTACTCTGCAGTATTATGTTTGCTGAGATACCCCCCCCACACACACACACACACACACACACACACACACACACACACACACACACACACACACACAAACTCCTGGCACAGTCTGGCACAGCTGTGACACCTATGGGCCCTTCAGGGCAGACAAATTGGTAGTTCTGCCTACCACAAACCATCTCTATCACTGCTACTATCCAGTCAACAACAAAGGGTGACAAATCCTACAGTGTGACGGGTCTAGTAGTAGAATGGTAATTGTGGCCAAGACCAAAGCTATTGGAGTGAGCTATACAGTGTTACCAAGTGCATATGCAGGTACTGTAAGAGTTGACTTACTGCTATACAAACCACACACACTGACAAGGTGTAACGATATGTGATGATAACTGGTGAGGGGACAGGACTACACACTATCACTGCGGTACATATACAGTTCAGACTCACAGGGATTCATTTCACACAACATTGCAACACAGTCTGCATTACATACAGGACACATGTAAAGTACTAGGTGCAAAGCCTCATAAGATGATACCAGGCTATTGGCCCTGATGCCCTCATAATCCTGGCCCAAACTTTCACCCATGTCCTTTTCAAGGCAGCACCTGTTTCCCCTGTCCATCTGGGACACAAACAGGATCCCAGGGGTGTCTCATCCATTTCTCATGCTGTCACCTAGCTTCCTCTTCCAGTGGGCTATACACATAATCTACTAGACGTAGGGAGGGAGTGTATTTTACAGACAGGGCATTGTGTGGGACACCACACTATCCCGCCAAGTACTATGCATGTCACAGACCAGGTGAGGGCCTTGCTTGCATGATGCATGAATGCAATTTGTCTTACAGATTTGCAGAAATGCCATCAAGGCTGGTTTGGACATGGCATTGTATGCCAGACACAGGTCACCTATGATCCGTCTGTATGAGAGTGAGTACAGGGACAGTGCTTTCAGTCTACCTGCATTGGGTAAGTGTTGCAGACCCTGGAATTGCCTGGTCACGAACCTCTGTTGTCTCTGTAACTGCTGCATTTGCTTGGCAAGGTACATGCCAAAGGAACCATTGTACTTGGTAATGCATCTGGTAAGGGTGGAGTACAGGGATGTTGTGGCCTCCCGGTTTCTGAATGACATACCCATATTTGTGAGATGGGCCATGTCGACAGCCTTCTGTACAGTGGTGCCCACATGGTGGGAAACTGTCAGGTTGATACCAACCTTGGTGCACAAGTCACCTCACACCTGATTGTATGCTCAGTACATTATTACTGTCATACTTAGTGTGGATGACATCTGCCACAGCAGAGAGATTGATGTCTCTCCTGGCATTCAGTTTGTGGTAATGCTTCTTGCACCAGTCATTATCTGGGTGAATGCCTATTGGGGGATGCTCACATCAGTTGGGGAATGTAAGACAGTGGCCAGCTTGCAAGCATCTGTACACCTGGTCAACAACAGGCTACTGCTTTTGTCCTGTACCTCAGATGTGTATATCTCAAAACAATAGAGACCCCCAGACTGATCCTTGACGTACACCACTTTGGAAGAATCTACTACTAGAGGTGGGTTCCACTACCTTGACCGATTAGGTACTATCATTGGGCCAGTTAGCTACCTATCTGTAACCTACAAGTTGGTGTCTAGCTGTGTAGGCATATGTATCCTGGCTGCCTGAGGATTATTGTGAGAGAATTGGGCTAAGTGAAGACAGGCATTGTTTACCATCTTCCCCTTGTCCTTGTGTTTGTTGACCACTTCAGAGAGGTTGACCAGGTTTAACGGGTCTGATCTCCCTTTGACAATACCATGCAGTGTGGGCTCAGGCATTTTGACGTTGCTGATGCCCCTGTTCATAATGTCCTTGATATTACCTTCCATGCCCTTGCAGAGCAGGCTTGTTAGGCTGAGGTGCATATGATTGGCTGGGTCGGTGGTTTGCTCCACCTTTGTGTATAGGGATGACAATGGCTGACCTCTGTGCAGATTGGATGGCACTGGTGCTCAGGCTGTAGTTGACTACAGTGTGGAATGGATCTGAAAGCCCATGCCTGTGTTCATGTAGGATGCATCCATGGATGGTATCAGGCCTATGGAGACCTCTGTGTGTTGCCTTTGAGAGAGCATTATGGACCTGCTTCCTGATGAGGAGGGGAGGGGGCAGGTGCTGTGCATGCACATGTGTACCAATGGTGAGACAGGGAGGTGATGTTTACACTTCACCTGTCTGCAGCTGGTTGCCTACATCTATGCATTATGTGTATGTGGTGTTACTGACCACCACTACAGAGCAGATTTCTATGTTGCCTCTGGAATGGCAGACGCATGTGTGGAAGGCCACGTGATTTGCCTTGATGGATGTGTCCAATTTGCACTCAAAGACAGCCTTAGAGTAAATCACCTGTGACCATATTTTCTTCTGCAGTCCAAGGTGGCATTGCTTTCAATGAGGCACCTATTCCTTCTTGGCTCATTCTTCAATTATTTCCACCTATTATGGCATTTGTGTATTGCTGCTGTCCACCACGGGTGTTTACTCTACTTTGAGGGAGATGATGTTGTCCTGTCAGGCATTTCTGAGTCCATACAGTTATGTAGGTGCCTACATAGTATTGTGGTGTGGGCCTGGACACTGCTACTAGTTCCAACAAATGGGATATTGGCTGTATAGCTACTTCTACCTGCTCTAAGGGGATTCATAGTCATTTGTTGACAGTTGATTCTGTTTGACACTGTAAAGGGGGGAGTGCGCAGGGGAGATTGTGACCATGTGGTCAGATATTACCAAGGAGGATGGTACTATAGGGATGATACATTGGCTATTCATGTTGGTTAGGACCAGGTACAGGATATTTCCACCTGTCATAGGAGTATTGACTGGCTGATCCACAGTATTGCTATTGACAAAGCTGAGGAATCTATGTGCATTCATGTTCGGGTGGCATAGGTCATGCACACTATGGTTGTGTATATGAAGTCACCCAGGAGCAGGGTAGATGATTGATTCCTGACAGATTCCAGCAGGTCTCAATAGGTGTTTTGGGTGTCCATTGTCATGGTTGGAGGCCTATAGCTAGCTACGATGTGAGTAGGTGTTTTATCAACTGTTAACTGCACACAGGATGTCTCCTGTGTGTCATACTGTTTGGCCAGCATGGAGGTGTGTATGTGCTTGCTAAGTTTCATCACTCTACCTCCTGTGGCTTTGCAGGCTTCCATTTGGGGTCTAAACATATGATGGGATGAGTGACCTGGAAGGATTGGTGTGCTCTCCCCAGCTAGAAGGCAGGTGTCGGTGAATGCACAAATGTTGGCATCCTACACGACAAAGTACACTTGCATTGATATATGATTCAGGGTAAGACACCTAGCTTCTGTTAGAGTAAGACATCTGCACAAAGGCACACATCAGTGGAGGGAAAAGGCCAGTAAATAGTGTCACTTATGAATCTAGCTGAAACACACTTAGTTGCCAGTAAAGGCAGTGTCACATTCACAGTTCTATTCTGCATAATATGACATTTGGCAATCAAATGTATGCTAATATGTTATGACTTTAGTCTTTAATGGGTTGCCAGTGATGTGCCAGACAAGAAGCATTGACTACAAATATAAGGCAGACATGTGGTCAGTCTGCAAAACTGTGGACAGTTGTCAGGTATGGGCTCAGTATATCACATACAGTTCAACACACACACCTGCACCTGTTGTGTACTATGCACATACCCTATATAAGTCTCTTACATTTGTAAGACAAGCATATGTATCAGAGTAGCATTCACAGGTAACATATGAATAATTACAACATCCCAGGTAGCTGGCCTAGCAGTGACACACTTAGTATTGGACAACGGAAACACCAGTATTAGTCATACATGAGCTGACCTTTGCTGGGGTGACCCAGGGTCCACAGATATGTTCTATGTCAATGCAGACAGGGCAAGTGGAAATGGCCATAGGTGCCAGACAGCAGCATGTGGGCACAGCAGGTCTTGTTGTGGCCTAGTGTTTAATGTCCCATTTGACATCATTGCATCCACCTTCTGCATTCCATTATAAGCTTACATGATTGACATTCCTGTTACAGTGCTGAAGATATTCCTCACAACAATGCAAATGGTTAGGTTTGTGTAGTCACAGTCTGTCTTTGTGTAGATGGGTTGAGAGCTGTGTTGCATAGGCAGCAGCATGCCTTTTGTGGGTACTGCTCATGAGCAGGTTATGGCCTGTGCACCAATCAGTGTCTCCCACTTCCTACTTGCATCCAGAGCAGCTGTGTTGTCTGTCCATTAGACAATACCATAGTAATACAGTGTTATAATTTTATCCTTCATGTGGGCCTTGCTCCTTTTCCTTTCCTGTGTGGAGGATATTATGGAGGTGTGTGGACTACAGCTTCACAGATAGTAGGTGTGAATACCTCTCAGGGCTGGACACATGGAGACAGCACAACAACATGGGGGACAAAGCTTCCGAATTGGGTACAGATTGTAAGTAAGTAGTGCTGTTATACACATAGAAGGTTGCTAGATTAACAGGGTTTGTCTGGACATGCATTTAATGTGTGATTTGACGGCTGACAGTGTTATGTTTCTGACATACCTCTCGACTGTCCTGATGTCCACAGACTGCCCAGAGGTTTGCCTGTTATGTTTGGTCTGTTCCTCAGACAGCGTCTGTTTTTGTGGAATCAGTAGGATAATCTGAGGATTGTAGTCAGCAACTGTTGATATCCATTGGTGTTTCAGACATCATATCCTTCAGGGATGTTATGTTACAATGAAGCCTGTGACACCAGCAACTGTTTCAGTTTGTAACACCATTATGTGAGATATGTCTCTCTTTCCGGCCTCCTGTCCCCCAAGTATGTCATGCTTTGTCCAGATGTCTTGCAGTAAGAGGTTCAGAGATATGGTATGTCATTATTTAGTGACTACACTCCAGGTATTATCCCAGTGACTTAGCAGACTCCTGAAAGTGGTATGTGGCAATGGTCATGACTATGGTCCCACACCCTGGACATTCCGAAGAAATCTGTACATATGAGAGTTATGTATGTCTGGCCATTGTTAACAGACTGCCAAGATTGTGTAGCAGTGTTGTGTGTAAATATTTGTTGGGCTGAGTAGGGAGAGTAGCAGATGTGAGTGCTGTAGATCCTTTTTCTATCTGACTGTGCATGCTGCTATGGTTGCTGATGGTTGATCAGGTGTATATGTTTGTAGGGGCAGACTAAGAAATGTCCTGTAACACCTCAGAATTCCCAGTAGACTGTGAGTTGGGGCAGTATATGTCAGTGTAGTGTGTGATTTGCACTCGGGGTATGTCTGTTCAAACAGTCATTCTACCATAAAGTTCATTTGGGGTGCTGGTCGGTTGCTGTGACTGTGGTGCTAATGGTTGTGGGTGGACATTTTTGCACCAATATCTGCTTCCCCCTACAGTTCCATCCCTGTAGTGCATGATATATTTGGATATACATGGGTAATTCCCCAGAGGTGATTTGGGGTAGTGTCGTGTTGGTCTTACTGTGGTTCAGAAGGAGCTGGGTGACATTCTTAGCAGCTGTCACAGGTTTTTCTACTCTGTTACATGACTGTGGTCATACTCTCCACTGTCCAGATGTCTAGACATTGTCCAGATGTGTGATTCATATATTTGGTCTGTTGCGCACAACAGTTGTGGGTTTCTGACAAATCACTGGGATGATGTGAGCATTGCATTGGTAAATAATGACATTCATTTGTGTTTCAGACCTGATATCTATCTCGAATTGTATGTTAAAGCAAACCATGTCCCTCTAGCAGACTTCTACGTGTATGACAGCCATATTTCAAAGATGTCACTATTGTTTGCCCTCTATCTCCACACTTTGTTGTGCTTTTTGCAGATGTCTTGCAATAAGAGGTTGGTTATCTATCTATCTACACATATATATATATATATATATATATATATATATATATATATGTGTGTGTGTGTGTGTGTGTGTGTGTGTGTGTGTGCGTGTGCGCATGTTTATATATATATATATATATATATATGCATATATATATATATATATATATATATATTATATATATATGTGTGTGTGTGTGTGTGTGTGTGTGTGTGTGTGTGTGTGTGTGTGTGTGTGTGTGTGTGTGTGTGTGTGTGTGTGTGTGTGTGTGTGTGTGTGTGTGTGTGTATATATATATATATATATATATATATATATATATCTATGGTTCTACCTGACATAATCGACACGCCAGAAGACCGACAACGCAATCACCGAAACCACATAACCGACAGTGAAAAAACACGAAACCCCACATGCCCGACAACAAAATAACCGACGGTACACAAACACGAAACCTCATACACTGCACACACCACAATCACAACAATCAACAAACAAAACACATTCCCTGTCCAAAAACCACACACACAACACAAGCACACCAAAATCCCTACCAACCTACAGTAAACCTCACATACACAACTATCTACAACCCTAACCCAAACCCTAACCCTAAGGTCCGTCACTATCGCATACTCAGCTAACCCGCGCCCTAACTCTAACTCACTTAACCCGCCCCTAACCCAAACACAATCACTACCGCACACTTACCTGACCCGCTCCCTAACCCTAACTCACTTAACCCACCCCTATCCCCACAGACCATCAATATCCACACTTACCTTACTCGCACCCTAACATCCGTCACTACCGCATACTTACACAGCCTTTTCCCATGTCGGCATCCTCGGCGTCTGTGTTTTAATCCGTCGCGTCGGTCTTCTGAATTGTCGATCTTCTGGGGCTCGCGATTCGCTTGTCGGTCTTCTGGGGTGTCGACTAACTCAGGTAGACCCAACCTACCTCCCCATATATATATATGTATATATATATATATATATATATATATATATATATATATATATATATATATATATATAAAGTGTACTAAGGATATATAATTTTCTCTTATGTTAAATGACTGTTGTGCATGATATGTTTGTTAAAACATTGCAAATTGCTACAGCTTGGATGGTGTAGAAGTATGTTGCTGTGATTGTAGTGCACAGGGTCCTGCGTTTCAGACTTGGGAGTGATGACTTTTTTCATTAATGTTAAATGACCAGAATGCATGATATGTTTGTAAATGCAGTGGAGATTCCCACAGCTGTGATATTGTTGTTGTAGATTGCTGTAATTGTAGTGCACAGCATCCCAGGTTTGCGTCTTGGCAGGGCTGATTATTTTGTTGCTGGGCAGGACATGGTCTGATGGAGACAGATTGATTAAGGCACATTTAAGCAGTTGTAAGCTGGTTTGCATGGTTTTGCGTGAAGCTAAGCTGTGCTAACAGATGGTTAAGCCCTCTTAGCTTCACTTAGCCGCACTTACTCCCACTTACACCCCCAGTAATTTTAATTAAAGCAAAGAAAAAAGGGTGACAGGAAAGTGGTGAAATGGGGCAAGCAGGGGGTAAAACATTAGGAAAAGCAGCTAGGGATGTGCAGGATTGGTGTCGGAATGGACCATAGCTCTACATTTCTTCTGTGGCAACAGCTGTGAATAATGTGTAGTATTTGGAATTCATAGCCACACACCCCACAGGGAGGTGTATTAGTGACAGACATTTGCAGAATAATCTGTGGGTAGATTGATTAGTTTCACTTTACATGGGGGTGAAATGTAGAGCTATGTATGGGGCAATTTTTTATTTTTTTTTTGCGGGACAGAGCCCCTTATTTTTTAAGGTGAGTGTGGAATGTTGGGAAAGGGCTGTAGGTACACTTGGGGAGGTAGGTTGGGTAGGATAGGTTGCATTTGCAGACAGACAAGACAGACAAGACAGCAGATAGGGGCAGTATGTGACACATAATGGGAGTAAACGCCTTTGACTGGGAGAGTGGTTGGGCATCCAAACCATATGAGCCCCCAGATGGATACAGTGAGACTGAGGTACCCACCCATGAGCAGTCACCACTGCACCTTCACAGCCCTGAAAGAGGATGTGCTGGGTGGCTAGACAGGAGCAGCAGCCTTCTCCTCCACATGTGCCAGGCGGCCCTCCATCTGGCACAGCTGGCTATCCAATTCTGTTCAGATGACCCTGTGCACCATACCCAGGAACTGACTATGGGTGACAGGCTCCTGTCTGTGCCTGCTTCCAGGGGTGGGGACAGACCCTGCCCCCTGTGGCAGTTCCACCCAAAGGTGGTGCTGGACCAATGGACGAGGAGGTCTAGGGTTGGGTCCTCGACATTCTGGGGTCCAGTGACATGGTCAAATGAGGTGGGACAGGCAGATCTGATGGGATCTGCCTTCCCAAACATGCTAAGGTGTTGAGGTTTTACAAAATATGTTGGTTAGTCATGAACAACACATTACAAGATTAGTTATAACAGCATGCATGGGTGTTCCAATTGACCCCATAAAACAGATTTGAAACAGTTGCATTGCAAACAGGACACACTCATAAATGGAATAACAGTATGCATCATAACAGTATGCCAGTAACATTGATGGCAACAGGCCACCAACAATGGTATTTGAACAAGGTATGTTAACATGCAACCAATCAAATATATGAACAATAATACAACGCAAGTCCCAGCATTAGGTTTGGAGAACAACATACCCGTAGTATATGAATTATAGTAGTCATCAGGATAAAGGGTGGGGGAAGAGACAAAAAGTCCATTAACAACCGATTAAGCTTCTATTTTCCACAACAGTACTGCTCAATACACTATGGGTCTGCCCTCACTTTACATCTCCCTATGGCCCATAGCTTCTGTAGCACAAACATACCTATTAAACCATCAGCCTGAAATGGTATGGGGCAAACTGTGACAACTCTGGGTACATGACTAGAGGGGACCCGTATATGTCAAGGTTACATATCTAGCACAGAAAGGGTACCCTGAACTGCTGTTATGTGATTGTGCTACTGGCATACTTCAACTTGTTTCCTCTCTATGTCCGGGGTTATTAACAGCAGTGACCATTAGCCATGACAGCATGACACTTGAGAGATGTGTCAGGAAGATTGCATGTTGTTTGTACCTATCCTGCCATCATTTGCAGGTATTTGTAGTGGGACAGCTGAACAATTGTACACAGTTTATTAGTATACCCTTCATACAGCTAATACCAACATTCTGTTACCTGTAAAACCTGTGGAGAATATATATGTTAACACTACTTGACTGTTTTTACATTTATTCCTGATTTCTTGTGTGTAGATATGCACACACCTTAGTAGCACTCCCTGGATTCGAACCATGTCTGAGTGTGCAAAGTAACAGCTAAGCTATTTCTCATCACACTGAGCTGCTAGGGCACTGTTGTTTCTTGTTTCACTGATTTCTGCCTAATAGTCTATTGGTTAGACAGTCTGGGGTTGTAATCCTGTGATGCATACATGACAGATAGTGTACTGTGCATTAATTCTTTGAATTACTACAATCTGGAAAGCAAAGGTTAACGCAAGGCTGCATGGAACACACTTTGATAAATTACACATTACAATTCAGGGTTCAGAGCTTAGTGCAATATATATTTCAAATTTCATGTATATCTTGTTTAACAGCGCCATTCTAAGTCTACAGCAACATACCAGAGTAAACACAACAGTTTGTGTTATAGATGTTTATTACAGATCAATATTAGTCGGACAAACTTTATTTATTCAGTTAACACAGTAACAGTATATCTACTAGCAGTAAACAATGTACTCCTTCTTAGTTATTTGCACAATATACTTCAAAATAGATTTTACTCACCAGCCAGTTGGAGCAGCCTCAGTAGTCTGTTGGCATGGTCTTCGATGTTACAAGCCCTCTCTGCTGCAGCTGTAGGGGAGAAAACAAACATGCATACCTGTCTATCACATCCTCAGGCTAGAATTTAGTAACCTGTATCTCTGATGCTTGCAAACTGCTGGAGCATGGTTTTCCCTGGCATCTTGGATCCACTGGACCAAGAGCACCCCCTTCCTCCACTTTAGGTTGGCATAGTGGTGCCAGACCTGCTCACCAGTTCGAGGGATGCCAGTAGCATTGGTGAGATCACGGTCGAGACAGTACAAGGCTTCTGCTTTTAACTGTGAGCCCTGCTACTGGCCCTGCAACAGTCTGTTTTCATGGTTGAATATGAGCAGTTCATCCATGACCCTGGACTCCAGTATGCCCTAGCGCTGCATCCTAAAGTGCAAACTCTTACATATGCCAGCCATGGTTCCTGCACAGGTCGAACTATAACAGGTACTGGCTGTGTTCCTGCCTCTGTGGTTTAAATAAGGCCATATTCCCACCCATTGCCATCACTAGTCGAATTTGAAAATTTTGAGCACAGCTTAGTGGTGCGCAAACCTGGTAAGCTGATTTTAGCAATACTTAAAGTGGGAAATTTTGAGCACTGCTTAACTTAGCTGAGCTGACAGCTGCTAAACATTCATGTCTGAGCTATGCTTAAACTGGCTAAGCATAGCTGAGCACTTCTAACCATTGTTCACTTTTCATTTTTATTAATATCAGAATAATGACTTCATTTAGGAAGTGTATATGATTTACTTTAGATGACGTCCCTCTATATGCTTTCATGACATTACCAAGGGATGTGACTATACTGTATGGGACACTTGTGCATACATGGGTGGTTTCACATGTTATATGCACTCACACTTCCATTTTAGGCCAGCTACACTACCCTGGCTGATAAACATGAATTACTATTGAAACAATTCAGAGCTCTGTCGCTGTACCATAAATATGGCAACTGAAATTGGATGCATGTGGTCCCATGGGGATGAATGACCACCTCTCCATTAAACCCGCCCTGAAACTATTAGCAAATAATCCTAAATGAAGTCCATTTTTTAGCATCTGTTGGTTTGTTTACACCGTAGGGTTTTAATTATGTATATATATATTTTTTTTTATATATTTTTTGTATATATTTCTTCCATATTAATTCCCATTCCCACTACATGAATATTCATTAACATTGTTAAAATTATATTTATTATTATTGTCATTTTCCCTGTTAACATCTATACATTTTAACAAAGATGGTATATTATATATACAATATTCAATACATTTTATGATACATATATATATATATTTTTATACATTTTTAAGCTATATAATAAATTATAGTATATTTATTGTTTGAGTATTAGACATTTAGGTGATTTTAGTCACTTGTGCATATATATTTAAACAGCTTTTGAGATATTGCAATTTTATGGTGTGTATATGTTTTGTTTTTAAGATGTGATTAGTTGAGGATGTATTAATTAATGCAATGCTCTTTGGAATGACAATTATTCAATTAGCCAATGACATCTTGGTTGCAGTTTGGTATATAAAGCACTTATTTAGAGTTGATTTGTGATTCTGATGAAGTCTATACAGTGAAGACGAAAGCGCGCTCAATCATCGTTTTATTAATTATTTGTATTGTTTGTGGAATTCTATTAAATTCTACCATTATTTCAATCTGCCACTGTGCTTTGGATTTCCTTGGAACTACATTTGGATCTTGTTTGGTGAACTATAGTGCACCACGATTGGGAGGGTAGCCCTTTATGGTACAGCGACGGAGCTCTGAATTGTTTCAACAGTGTTTTGGTACGAGAGGTGGTGTTGTGGAAACATGAATTACTACATCATTTAAAAATGAAAAAAATAATTTTAACATTGCTTTCTTATCTAAAAATAAAATGCCTGTCTTGGTACTCGAACCGTGAATGCCTGCATACAAAGCGAGGACTGTAACCACTACATTATCCCAGCATTAGGATGTTAGCTGTATATTTTTATTTATCTCCTCTGGCATGTTTAAGCAATGCTAGGCAGAGGGCCATGATGCACATGCCCACTCAGCTATGCTTAAACATACTTTAATATGGAAAAAATATAATTTTAATTATTTATGGCCTTATACAGCTTTGTCACTCTAGGAGGTTAACATGTATATGAGACAGGCATCTGGGCATTCTACAGACACCTGTACAGTTGAGGGCTTTGCCAGTACGGCACTTTCAGATATCAGACATTTGTGTTTCAGTCTTCATACCCTTCAGGAGGTACATGCTAATGTAAACCTTTTATTCTATCAGCTTTCTGGTTTTGTCAGTGCAATATATAGGGAATGTCCCTATTTGTGTACCTTTGTCCCCCCATTATTTATGGATTTATACAGCTTTCTTGCTCTAGGAAGTTGAGAAGTATGTGAGGCAGACATCTGGGGCATTCTGCAGCAAACTGTACAGTTAACGGCTATGACTGTATGGCAGTTTTATATGGCAGACTTGTGTGTTTCAGTCTTCATACTGTTCAGGAAATCTGTGCAACTGCACACCTTTTATTCTATCAGCTTTCCGGGTTTGTAAGTGCAATACATAGAGAGTGTCCCTATTTGTGTGCCTTTGTCCCCCCATTATTTATGACTTTGTACAACTTTCTTGCTCTAAGAAGTTGAGAAGCATGTGAGGCAGGCATCTGTGCATCCTTCAGCAACTGTACAGTTAGCGGCTATGGCTGTACAGCACTTTTACAATGCAGGGTGTGTCTGACAGAACCTGTCACACACTCCCTGCATTGTTTCTTGCTCCTCTAGCTATTTCAGTGTCTACGGACACTGAAATGCTTATTTTATTTCATTTCAGTGTCCGCAGACACAGAAATACTTTTAATAAGTGCTGTATGGCACTTTCTGAGTGCAGGGGGCATGTTAGAGGTTTGTGCACTGCTTAGACACTCCCCTGCACTCAGTACTCTTTGTGCCCATTTAGCCTTAGCAGCAGCTTGCTTTCATGAATATGCAAAATGTGCTGCTGTTAATGCTAATGCTACATGGACATGCTTCTCTCTGTGCAGGATTAGCACTGTTCCTGCACAGAGTTTATTGAATCCTGGGGAGAGTCTTAAATAATAGAAACAAAGACCCAAAAGTAAGGACAGATGTTAAATATTGCTCTTATAAACTTAGAATACTATTAGAGTAACAGGTTTTGTGTTAGATTGTATTTTCTGAAGGAGACTCAACTGTATGGCATTATTTAACTACTTCAACCCTCTGTACTTTGCCAGAAAAACACAAATTTTAAGAGGAACAGACCAAAACTATGAGGCAAAAATGTCGACATTCTGTGGAAATCTGAATACTTAAGAGGTATGGTTTGATTTGCCTGCCAGGCACATGTTGGCATGACACAGTCGCAGGCAGACCACATCTCACTTGAATAAAAGATTGATACTAAACCAAAACAAAGACACTGCAATGGCCAAGGCCAAACACAGCAAAGCATGGGCAAATCAAATTTCAAAAAGTATTTAATCAAACAGCAAAAAAAAAAAAAAAAAAAAAAAAGAAAGAAAGAAATGGGAGCAGTTAGGTTCATCTTTAGATATAATACCTTAATTCCAAACAGAATACATACAATTTTATTTATTTATTAAAATGTAAACACCTCTTAAGCAATGCACTTCCTTTCTTATTTGTAGCATCAGGCTTACAGTTGTACCCAAAATTAAATTTTGCATTGAAAATTTTCAGCTTCTCTTTCAGTAATCTGTTTCTTAACTGGTTAAGAGAACACTGATATTTAACACAAGCATTATCTCTAACTCTATATCTTTAGAAGGCCAGTATAGAGTGAGGTGTTAAGATGTTTGGGATTTTAATTGAATAAAATAATAAAGTAAATCAATTTGATTTTTACTGTATCTCTCAACAAAACAAATTATTTTATGAACAATTTAATTTTTGTCCAGATTGAATCTACTAATATCAGAAAGTATATTCTGTGGCCCTTCCAATTTTAAAATACTCACTCCATGGAGATCAACACTTTATACCTCACTGATCTGGCCCATTGTTGATGTGATGAACGTAGCTACTGCAGGCACAGCTAGCTGGAATTTTGTAAATAGTTATATGTCATTTGTGAATATTGAGCTGATCTATATGAGATGCTTGTGTTACAAATCTATTAGAACTGCGGCCCATACAAGATGCTGGTATTAAAAATGTATTATAACTGTACGTCACATGTATATCAAACTCCTTTATATAGATGTTTGTGTTAAAAAGGTATTTGTAAAGTGCTTGTGTTTGAAATGCATCAGCAGTGCTCCCTGCTGGAAAGAATAGAAATGTGCATGCACTATTGTAACTATTATTTATTTATTTTATTTACATTTGTTTACCGGGAAATTCTGACTGGACACAGGTCCTTTTTCAGCAGATGCCCGGGGAGAAAAGCTCCACATCATGTACATGATAAATAGAGATACAAAGTTGCAGCAATAGTAAACATTACAGGTTGTTGGCTTTAATACAATAACAAGATATTGATTAACTGTTTAAATGTATATGTTTTAACACAAACTGGAGAGTTAACTCCAGTCCATCAAACTTTGGAAAAATATTTGAAATTAAATCACTTTATAGGCTGGGCTATAAAGATGCTATCTCATAGGTTTCAAGGTAGCCAGAGACACAAAGTATGTACTAGGAAGCTTTCTGTATTGTCTTTGGAGTGAACAAATTCCTACTCTGAAAGCATGGAGGAATGCAATTGTTTTATGACTTCCAGCACCTGCCAAAGATCTGAGCAAAAGCCCTTGTGTGTGTATTTTTACAAGTAGGTACTAAGTCCTGCCAACTTCCAATGAGAATTTTGCCTGGGAACTAGAAGTCAGATGACCAGAAATGATGTCATTCTGCAAGCTATCCCAGCAGTAATGTTTTAGATATTATTTTGAGAAGTCTCTTAGTGAGACAGAGCATTCTGTATTCTGTCTTGGACCTGGCAGCAAGAAGAACCATTCACCGCATCATCTCATTTGCTCTATTAAGTAAGTTATTAGGGTATAGTAATTCTCTTAGATACAGCCAGAAATATAGTGAAGCTTAGTTTAGATATTGCTTTTCTTTATTTGTATGAGCCTGTCCTGCAATGTTATTTTAAATATTTCCTGTGTTTTGAACTCTGATGCCACTATGAATATATACTCAGTATTTTCTTCTTCTTTCATTATTTATTATTAAATATTTTAAACCTTTCATTGTGACTGATGTTTGTAGAGATATTTACGTTTTGAGAGTACATACATATTTGTTTGGTGACACTGTGTGGGCCATTCCTAATAGCCTTGTTCTTGATCAAACTACCATTTGTATTAGTATTAATACTACACAATAAAATTGAACACCCTTTGTTAAGGGCATTAAAGTAGCTGGTGAAGAGTTCTGGTGACACTGAAAACTACCTTATAGTCTTTTCAGAAAGGGACATAGCTAGTAAACCTGTGCCTGGCTTTCCCGTGTGTGTGTGTATGTGTGTGTGTGTGTAAATCAAATCTCAAAATGTGTGTGTGTCAGCTACTTGGACAGGGATATGATACACTGGTTGCACAAAGAGGGTGTTGAAGGAGTTGGTTTTGAACCCTGGCTAAGGACTCAGTTCTATAGCTGTGCCAGTAGGGAGTCTTATATGGGCATCTGGAGAAAGAGAAAGGAACCAGCCCCAGACTTACTGTGTTCCCTGTGCAATCTTAAGGGAATTGCACTTGATGCAGAGAGCTGTATCTGGAAATACTGTTCATGTACCTGTTATCCTCACCCCATAGGTGTCAGTGTTGAGGATTGAGGCTCCTTGATTACTGGCCCAGAAGTGGGATATACACGTCACATATTGGTTGGCAATGGTGGGTCATCACAGTTGGATATGATGATGTATTTTGTAGAGCCATTTTTACAAATGTTCTGATGCAAATGGAATAGGTACAGTTTTTCTTACAGTTCAAGAGCAGATGTTGTTCAGAAAGATCACATGCAGAATCACTCTGTTTTTTTTTCCTTTAGGTTAAACAAAAACAGTCTCAACACAACATACAAGGTGATGTCTGATGGTTCTATTTGGAATCATATCTTTGAATGGCAAAAACATGACTGAAGGAGCTAACACCAGAAAGGGGAGCCTTATACTAAAAATAAGCATCAGTAACAGAAAAAAGATATACCCAGGAATTCATTAACAATCATGTAGGCTTTGCTCAAAGTTTACACAATTACAACACATTAGCTTGAAGGACATCAGTGCTTATTGAATATGGCTGCTGTTCTTTGGGCTTACATATTTCCATGCACCATTTTGTGGCCAGCTGCATAGTTGGCAGACATGATGTGGTGGTGGGATTCACAAGCACACAATGTAAACAAAACTCCTTGCAGTAGGGAAACATATTATGTGAGCAAGCATGGACAGCTTATATGAAGTAATGCACATAGAATAAGAAGTTAGATGCAGGGGATGAGAAAATGGGGGAATCTACACAGAATATAATGTTAATAGTGCAGAGATAAATACAGGGGGAGTGTAAGTGAAAAATGTACTCAGTTAATTGTTTCAAATGTGATGATGTCACAAAGAAACATTAACAGAAAGATTTCCATATTGGTGGTAATAATAAATAATCCTGTTTCAAGTTGTTTACCATGTACATAAATTAAAACATACATGCTAACAATGGATATGAGAGGGACACAATGCAACATTTTAAGAAAGGGGAGTAAATGTGATAGAAATCTTCATAACATGCTGAGGAGAGTTAACAGTTAGCAAGGACAATGGATGCATTAGGGGCTATTTCAATACACTGCAATTATTGAATATGACATTTATATACAGGGAATGCATGTGTGATAACTGACTGTAGTGCTGTATCCTCCACTTCATCCTGTATAAACAAGTCATGAGACGTGCAGTGGCTGTGTCATGCACAGCCATAAGGATATGTTTTAACACTTGTTGTCACTGGATAACAACAGATAGGGGGCATATTACCTTGACCTATTTATTTGACAAACATGTGGCTTATATTCGTGTACCTCATAAACACTAATGTAATGGCACTCAAAATACACACGTGACAAATGACAACACAGATCTGATGACAGCAGTAGTTCAAGGTCTCTTTTTATAAATGTATAGCATCTACTCCATGATTATTCTGGCCATGCTCACAAGGTATTAGAGCAAATACTGTCATAACAGCACGTAAGTAATACAGACAAAAACAAAAGTGTCCGAGCACTGGCCCAATCACACTTCATGATGATCTGGTATCGTGCCATATTAGAAGACATGTTATGTAAATACACATGTCCTATAAAGCTGCACAATATGAAGAAAAAAATTATGCTAATACATAAATGCTTGGAGAAAGACATGCAATACATTGCATTCTTATTTGGAAATGAAGTAATGCTCATGAATTTTCAATGACATACCCCAAATTTTGGTCTTGCCAGACTTGAAAACATGTTAGGACAGACAGAAAAATGTGTATCAACCTGTGAAGCTACAGAAATAGGCATACTGTGTATGTCATGATGAACACATTTGAAGTGCTTACAGCACATCCCTATTGCAATGGCTATTGATCCCCTGCTGTGGAGGGTGATGCCTTAAAGATGTTGCCCTCTGACTATTCAGTAAATACTTCCTTTGCATAAGCCATTCCTCTCTGACACAGGTATGTGACAAACAGACAGACATTACCAGATTCACCTATCATCCTACTAACTCTACAGAGCTGTGTATTGGCTGCATCTGCCACATGACATAGCAATGGATGGTATGTAATAAAAAAGCCCCTTTAGGTACAACAGAAAATGGGGGGGGAGGCAGGAAACACAAATGCCAAGGTCACTATAGAGACAATGCTACAACTGTTGGAACCCAAACTGTCACAAACAATGTCGTAAATATTTCTTCAGCCATTTTATCAGAGAATGAGTACAAAGTGCTTAATAAAGGTCTCAACTATATACCCTGTTTTTGTGTGTCTGAGTATGATTTTGTTCAGGATTTATTAACTTTTCGTAGACTTTTGAACCTTAAGATTTTCTTTGGGGATAACACAACACAGCAGGTTTCAGAAAAATGTGGTTTTAAATTCCATGCTTCTAAATTTGTCTAACCAATGAATAAATATGTAGAAAACTTTCAAAAATATGTACTCCGGGAATTACATTCTATTAATAACAGTGACCATGGTTTTGTGCAAAATAATTTGGATGCTGGTGAAAAAGAAGCTTTCCTTCAACTCAAAAGTAGCAAAGATTTGGTGATAGTACAAGCAAACAAAGGGGGTTCTATTGTGGTGATTAATTGGTCAAACTATGAGAAAGAGGGTAAAAGACAGCTTTATGATGCCAGATTTTATATGCATCTATTTATAGATCCGAGCAGTAAGTTTAAGGCTGAGATTGATGGGTTTTTGGAACTTGCTATGAGTGAAGGCATCATTGATGAACAAACCCTCTACCATCTTAAGGTTATTGAGCCATCTTTACCTTATCTCTGTTTCCTTCCCAAGATACACAAGGGCCTGAATAATCCTCTGTGACGACCTATTGTGTCGGGTCGTGGGTCTCTTACTGAGCCCATTTCTATATATCTTACGAAATATCTTAAACCCTTATTACAGGGTGTTAGAGCTAGAATTAAGGACACAACTGAGTTTCTCAACATCATAGCAAATTCCCAATTAGAGGATCATTGGCTACTGTGTACATTGGATGTGACATCACTTTATACCAATATCCCCCATTGGGCTGGACTTATGGCATTGGAGTTCTGGCTCTCAGAACTGAAATTATTTAAACCTGGTTTTAATGCGTTTTTGCTAGCTTTGGTAGAACATGTGCTAACTAAAAATGTTTTCCTCTTTAATGGTGAATTTTATTTGCAGATCAAAGGCACCGCAATGAGGGCTGCTTTTGCCCCTATATACGCGGACCTGTTTATGGGTTATTTTGAACATCATGTTATTTATGATAGGAATCATACTATCTTTATGGATGAGATGGATATTTGGCGCAGGTACCTGGATGACTGATGGATGGTTTGGAAATCTGATGTGATGTATTTACATGAATTTGTCAGCTACTTGAATGAAAATAAATGGGGTATCCATTTTACTGTTGAAACCAATAAAAAATCTATTCCTTTTTTGGATGTTTTGGTGACAAAACAACAAGATGGTCCCTTGGCTGCTGGTCGTTTTTGGGTTTTTAACTTTATATTTGGGACCTTGCAGATGCCATCTGTGCGACGAGTCTTTGTGTAGTTTTGGATAGCAATGGATCTTGTCACAAATTAATGACATTAATGTGTGAAGTACTGAAGGACATTTGTGGATAATTTGTATAATATGATTTTGTTACAACGATGAAAATAAAGTAACCCTGTTAATTTTCACACAACTGCTGTGAGCAGTGCAATATCAATGTTTCATGGCCAAGGAAGCTGTTACTGTTGTTTTGTACAACAACATTGTTCCAGAATTGAAACACACACTATATCTGTGCAGATATGCTATACAAGTCATTACTGTTTGCATGTAATACAGGAGCATTCACACAACCTTGGCAGAACAACTGTTTCACTGCCAGAATATTACAAACTTACTTTTTATTTCTTTCTCCAAATGAACAGCAAGCCATGTAAGTCCACCAGCTACCAATATGTTTATAAATCACAAGCTCCACAGTGGAAGTCTTTACACAGCTCTGAGCCTCTTCCTATGAGAAGTCATTACATTACATTATATGATTGTGTTGCAATTTGTATGAGAGAAAAGGGCTAGGAGAGGTTTCTCCCACTGTAATTGTGCACATTGAAACACATATGGATGTCATTCATGCATAACAGCATTAAGACATGCACTGTTTACAGTCCATCAGTATGGGTTTTGAACATCTGACTATGTGACAACAGAATCTATATGATATTGTGAAGAATGAACATGCCACAGTGCAAGTGTTGCTAACATTGTGAGATATTTGGGACTTTGAAGCAGTTATGTGTTATTGCTGCATGGAATATGTGTGCCTGTAATTTCTTTAAAAGACTGTTGCTATGTGTGTCTTTCTAACGCAACATTGTATGATGATAGTTTCACCCAAACATATGATGATTAATGCAGTTGTCATTGTGACATGAGAATGGCAATTGTGCAGAATATATGGATAATCATGGATTTTTAGTAAAACAACAGCATACAGAGCATTGTCTTGTGTCCCCATGCCACAGGAAAAGGCTTAATGTTTCTTATGGGAAAGCCAAATGTCATCCCATGACATCATCATTATGCATTAAAGTACTTCTGTGTGAAAACTAAGATAAATTGTTGTATTAAGAATCCCCAGCCATACATGTACACCACAGAAAACTGACTGACAACACTGTTACCTACCTGCACATTCACAGACCCACTGATACAGGTGCATCTAAGGAGTAATGGCTGGATTTGAGCAGACAGCCTAAGATCACAAGGTAAAGAACAATATCTGAATCCCATGAGGCACACAAGTTGTTGCTATACAATTGTAACAGTGCACATTTGAATGGATGACATTATCATTCTTTCATATCCTGGTGTTCTTATAAAAAGGTATGAAAATGGGTAAAGTGCACAGTAACACTACACAGTTATATACATTAGAAGCCTTCTCTACACAGCATGACAAACAAGTACACACATTCAGACACACAGTAGTCAGTCTTTGCTGGGTTTAAATCTCTTCTCTCTGTACTTACACAGTCTATAGAGCGCAGTGTCATCAACCAGCCCAATAGGATAATGCATATGACTAGTGTGATGTAGTTCATTTTTTATAGCATGACGTAAGCATTGTTTCTAACCCTGGTTATTGCCCACAGGTAATACAAATTCAAAGAGTAGTAATTTGCCATTGAAAAGATGTCTCTTAACTGCAAGTTTATATAATGGGTGTTGTCAGGGACACAATATACATGACATTACACATTGTCACATTAGTTAATCAATGCTGGATTTGAACCTTGTACCTATTTAATTACACAATCTATAGAATGCTGAATTAGCTGCAAATGCCACAGATGAAGTCTGTTGCAAGGGCACAGAGTGCTCTTTTGACATATCCCCATCAGTGTGATGCAGTGAAGATATTTGAAATTAAAGGTGGGATAAAGGGATGGGGGCATCCTCTCTCACGTGAAAGTCTTCCACAGACTGGAAGTTGATATAACACATCTGTTAAGGAAGCCGTATGTACCTGAAATTGCAGCCTCACACATAAGTTCATCACTGTGAAATTTGAACCTCCTACTTAACTAGTTATACAATTTACAGAACATTGCATTTGCTGCAAGTGCCAGAGGGGAAGTTTGACATGAAGACCTCATCAGTGTATTGTATAAAAAAATATTTGTAGCAAAACTGGAATAAGGTGATAGAGAAATATTTATCCAGAGTATTATTTCCATGACTGAAAGCTTTTGCAACACATTTGTTCTGGAAGCTATATTTACCTGGTATTGCAGTAGCACAGACAAGTTCCACATGGTGCAAACTGAACCCCCTTCTATCTAGTTAGAAAATCTAGAGAACACAAGATTAGTTGCAAGTAACCCAGGAGAATCTTTATTTTTAAGGGGAGAGAGTGCACTTTTGACATAATTAACTCATCAGAGTGTTGCAGAAAAGTTTGTTTTAAAAGAGGGATAAAGTGCAGATGGAGATGTGTCCAAAGTTAATGTTTTCCCCTGACAGGAAAAGGGTACAGCACATCTGTTGATGAATCTGAATTTTCCTGACACTGGAACCACACAAGCACACACTTTCACCACTGTCAGATTCAAACCACCTATCTAACCAGCTTATAATCTAGAGAACACCTATATTAGCTACAAGTGCCACAAGATAAGTCTGACTGTTAAGGGAAGAGACAGTACACTTTTGACATGACGACCTCATCATTGCATTGCAGAGAAGTATGTGGTAAAACTGGGATAAAGGACTGGTGGAATACTCACCCAAAGTAAGTTTTTCACATGACGGGAAGTTGATACAGCACATCTCTTATGGAAGCTATTATGTACTTGATATTGCACACACACACACACACACACACACACACACACACACACACACACACACACACACACACACACACACACACACACTCACTCACAGAGATCTTCATGGTGAGAATTGAATTTTCTATCTATTTGCACAATCTAAAAAACAAAGTATTAGTCACAAGTGCCTCAGGAAAAGTCTGATGCTTAAGGGACAGTGGCAACTTACTGAAGCACAAGGGGTGACTAGACAGAGAGAGAGATGGTGATAGAAGTAGCCACAATATTTTTTCTGGGACATATAAGCTCAACTGTTTGGTGTGTTACTCTTACTTATTTCTTCACTATTAAAGTGTCAGTCTCTGCATAATAACGTGTTTGCTACAGGGAGCAAGAAGGGGTAGGAGAGTAGAGACAAGATTAAGACATAAGCAAGATAAAGGTGCCTTACTAAGTCTCCCTGTTAGGGTTGGAATTTTTGCATATTGTTCTTGCTGTCCTGTTCAAATGGTATGTTAAAGAAATGGTTTAAATGGAGATAAATTGATAAATAAAGATGTTTGCAGTTAACCATATGATAAGAAAACAAAATGTCATAAAATAATAATTTGACCTACAACTGTAATAGAACCCATGACATCATGCAAAATGAGTCTATAGACAGGACAATTATCTGAACATGCCAAATTAGAAGCACCAGATCATTACATCCAGCAGTCTAAGAACTGATACACTATTTCACAGTGGCGCCCTCAGTCTGTTTTATTTTATATTCCTATAAAGCATTGGTCTTAAGCATATTTGTGCAAAAGTAACCAGACTACTATGGCTTCATTTAAAATCTTCAGCTTTTGCCATAGAAAGTTAAATGGCATTCACCATACCTCAGCATTAATGCATGAAGTCAACCTCTGCACAAATGCTGAGGACAAAAAGTGAAGGTTTTTCAATGAGACATTTTTGGCCATGTGTGTTGTGTTTGATTCTATTTTTTCACAAGATAAATGAGTAAAAAAAAGAGGTTGATAGCACAGTAGTTACAATGGGGATGGCAAACAGAGGGTAGGACAGAGTGGGAAGAATACAGGAATTTGCAAGAGGGTGATAACAGAGAACCATAGTGATCCACTTATTCAGAATACAAACGGTGTATTGCACACACAATATCATGACATTGGAGAGTCACCACACCAGGGATGGGTGACAACAACAGAATAATGCTGCATAGTGAACTAGATCAAATTAAATGTGTCAAAAATGCACATAAGATAAGTGAAGAGCTATGCATGGGGTGCACTTTTTTTAGGACAGTTGCCCATTTTCATTTTTTTTTATCGGAGAGAGAAATGCTGAAGAAAATGTTTTGGAATGAAAGGATCATGTAGGTTGGATAGGTAAGGTAGCAGGTCGAGACATACAGGACATACAAATCAAACAGGAATAGGATGGATACAACATGTTCAAGGACACCATGATTGGAGATATGTAGGGGACCTTGGAGGACCATGCACATTCCGCATGAGAAAATGAGAATTTTATCCTCATCCTCAGAACTGTCATCACTGTCTCCTGTGTTAGCCTCCTTGGCCAGTAATGAACATGGCATAACTTTGGTAAAACCAAGCAGGACCTTTTCAACCCTGACAAGTTACTCACTAAGGACCCTTTCCATAATGCCATCCAGCAGTTTTGTCAGTTCCTGATGAGTGAGTAAATTGCCATCTTCACTACTACTAATACTCCTGAAGGGTACCACTGCACCAGAAGCCAGAGCAATACCACCTGATGCAGGTAGGGCAGGAGTTATGGAGACAACAATGTCAGGTTCTGACCAAGATGCGCTGTGCATCTGTGTTGGTTATGGTAGTTCTTAGTGCCTCTGCAAAACCCTTATATATATATATATATATATATATATATATATATATATATATATATATATATTTATATATATATATATATATATATATATATATATATATATATATATATATATATATATATGTGTGTGTGTGTGTGTGTGTGTGTGTGTGTGTGAAAAAGAGAAATAAGGTAGGGAAGACACAAAAATGAGAATTTAGATCAATGGTATATCACACTACTTCATTATTTCAATACATAAAACAATATGAGAAATACATAAGTTCACCTTGACCACATCTACATATGATGGGAAGGCATCAGTCTGTCCTAAAAATCAATCAATCAATCAATCAATCAATCAATCAATCAATCAATCAATCAGTCAAAATGCCAAGATGTGACTAATAGAATCATGTATTTCACTGTACCACATCATATATCTGCTTTCAAAGGTAAAATAACTGCATTTACAAATAATGAATTGTTAATGTCATGCAGTATTGAAATTAACATACCTTATACATACTAGTCTTTAAAAATGTAAATGTCAGCTTGTGGGTATTGAACCCACACACAATTAAACTGATGTACTTATTGCCTAATGTAATAACCAAGATATATTGGAGTAGTTATGTTGGCTTGCTATGCCTACTCAAGAAGATATACAGTGGTGAACTGAAAATTCTTCTGTGCTTTGGAGTCAGACCTGGTGCGTACTTAACCCAAACATCTCTGAACTGAGTTAGTCTTTCCTGATGTGCCTCATCATTTTCTATCGCTGCTGCAACTGTACAGTAAAGAAATAAAAAACACAAGATATTTGAAAACATAAATAACTGACTTGGCTGGCTCATTAATGTCATATTTTAGACAGGTGATGGGACAGTATACATACACAACTGAGGGGTGTTTGCAGTTTTAAATTTGTCCTCCCATAAACTTAGTAGGTCTCACTTGTGTCATTTCATCTAACTGTAGTAGTGAAGTCATTGCTTCCTTGTGTGCGGCTGGATGCCATTGCACTGGGGATAGCCTTGGACAAGCTATTCCAAACCTCAGACTTATACTGAGACATAGTATATTCTCCCTGCAATAGCTTCCAGCTTTAGTGTTTGACAAGGAGTACCACAAAAATCCTGGGTTCTTCAACAACCCACCTTACTTTTGTGCTCTAAATGGAACATCATCCCAACTATCACCACCCATGGCTGCAGCAGTCAAGCTGGTAATATGGGTGTGAATTGGCATCCATTTCAGATCTCTTGTGTAATAGCTTGTGTGCAAAAATGCACAGCTTTGCCAGCTGCATTTGCACAATTGACAGCACAGTAATTGCTTGTCATGCACATAGGCCCTGCATACATCAGAGAGCACAGGAGGTTTTAAAATGGTATTGAGATTTGCCTTTGCATGATGCTCATACTTCTGAGATGTGCAAAGGCATGCCTTGTGACATATAGGGCAGTTGGGACTTATATGTTAGTAAAATTGAATAGTATAGCCTGGAATCGACCCCATGAGAAAAAAAGATAAACTTTGCTTATCAGCTGTTATTGTCACAGGGAAAGCTTATTTTTGTAACATAGTAATTAGAGTTAAGACAAAATTAAGAATGAAAGGAGATATTAAGAGATGCATGTATTTCTGTGACTTTAGTTAGTCATGGGACTGCATTTCTATGAAAAAGGCAGTATTTGTGTCTGCAGTTTCATTTCAGAGACACACAGTTGCATGACCTGAGTAATACATGGTAGGTTAAGATACATACTTCATAAACTGTCATGAACACATACTTATGATATGTGATTAGTTATAGAATTGTAAACAAAATACTGCATACTTCACAACTATGCATGTGCATTATAGATTAAATATAATCATTATCATGTTTAACATAATTTACACATATCATATTGGACTTCTATAGCAAGCAAGCAGTAATGGTATATTTGTTGTTATAAAATAGTTATTATACTCATGTGCATTTACTGTAACATTCCTAATAAAAGTATTGTGACAAATGGCATTCTGACTCCCTCTGGAAATCTATATGACAAATTGATTTGGGCCATGTATCAGCTGTCCTCTTTCTCAAACTTGTTGCACTTACAAATTTTTGCTACAGGGAAAGTTACCTGACAGGTGCGTTTTCTTCACTGTATACGATTCAGAGTGGTGATGGCCATGCTATAGCAGTAGGCTCAGTTGCAGTACAGAAGATGGCCCAAGTTGAATTTATCCTATTTTTTTTCCTGAAAAAGTGAAACCTGTTGTGTGCCACTGACCATAGCACAAATGCAAGAGGCATGGCAAAAACTAATAAAAATGATAAAATTAACACATTTAATGGATATATGTAACAAGGAACAAAGCTGTTAAAGCATTAGCATGACACAGTCATCCTTGTTTGTGTTATTGCAAGCAACATTTAGGTTACATATAAGTAGGACTGAATATAATGGCAATGTTTCAGAAAGGGGACACACAAACAATGAAAGGAGGTCATTCCTGTAAAAGTACATACAATTACTCATGACATCAAAGTTTACAATATATTATATAACTGGCATGATGACAAATAACATATGAATACTTTTTCCATTACATATGTCCACATTATTCATGTTGCTACATTTGTTTTAACACGTTGTAAACAATTTCATATCTTACAACATCTATAGCACATATTATCATAAGTAATGAGAAAAGGTGAGTTTACAACAAACATACCTAGGTACAATACATTCACATAGACAGGTAAGGTACTCAGCATGCATCACAGTCTGTATCCAGTTTATTTTCTATACAACACTGGGCATCAATAGTTATGCTGAATCCAGTAATAAAAACATTTACACTTCTGGAAGCTGGATTCAAACCCTGCATCACCTGACATATGTCTCTACACTCAGTTTGCATACACATTGTGCCACAGAGACATTCATCTGCCATGTGGAATTTATTCACTTAGTACTATCCAGAGTGCTAACATCCTTGCACCAGCACCAGGCTCATTTTTTTTTCTATAGGAAGTGGGTAATAGTTCACTTCTAGCAACCACTCCAGTACAGCGTGTGGAATACAAATGGTGGGAAAATGATGAGGAGAAAACAAAGTTTAATGAAATAGAGGAAACATTATAAAACAACTATTTAAAATGCACGATTCTGATATTTCTTCAACTTTTTGTTTCAACATGAAGATATGCCTTTTAAACATCATTATATTAACACAAACACCACCTCTGAATTAGAGTACTAGGACACCACAGCATTCATAAGACACACTTGAGATTCTTAGTATGTGCCAAACACACACACACACACACATGCACACACACACACACACACACACACACACACACACACACACACACACACACACACAAACACACACATATGAAGATAAAACTGTAATTACATATACGCAAGATGTGAAATAATATCAATTGATATTACACATGCAACAGAAGCAAGTTCTAACCTTTGTCCTGTATAATTTGCATTAGATGTGTGGATAGCTGTGGTATGACAAACACAGAAGATAACCTCTCCTTGCAGAAAATAAAATTAAAAATTTGAAGACTGCAGCACTTTCTTCTCTTTATTTTGTGAACATCATTACCTTAATGATTCTCTAACAATGCTGCTATATGTTTTGCCTTGTAGTTGATACATGTTTCAATGAGTAATCTAATTCCTTAGAATTGCAGACACAATGTAATCAGAGGCAGAAACCATGTTTATAAACAATTCATATAAATGTTATGAATATAACTGTCTAAGTCAATGTTATCGCAAACATTCTTGAATGTCCCTTCTCCCTTACACCCCCCTCAGTAAGTGTACATCAAAGAAAACTGGCTATAAAAACCTGATTAATATTTCAGTCAAACTAACCATTCACAAGCAGTTAGCATGTAGCACTTATCAGTATTCGTCCTTGTAGAGGTGGGGCATGTGCATGTAATTGTGTAGGTCATTGCACCATGTTTGCATTACCTGCACTAAGTGCAGGATTTGGAATTCATAAATGTTAATGAGTTCACATCTCAACTGAATATGCACAGTGCAGAGACAGGGATTTTGCAACATATAAAGGTAATTGTGTAGTTAAGAAACTTGTATCACAGCAGGAGAGCTTGAATGGATCCAGAGAGCTCAACACTGCTACTTATTGCAATTTGCTTTGAAAACTTGTTGCTACATTCACAACTGTCTTGCTGCAAAGGTAGGCAGCTGTTATGAACAAACTGAGGTATTTTCATTTTACTTATGGATTGCATTTTGCAATACAAGTATTGCTTTACTGTCAGCATGATTCTCAGTAGCTGTTGACATGGGCATGTATACCACAGTTATTTCTTGACCTTGCAGTATTTCTCTACATGATGACAGTTTATTGGAAATGTCAGTCTTGTTGCATTAGTTGTATCAAGGTCATGGACTTTTGCATTATTAGCCCAGTCAATTATGTTAGGGCCCTGATGTCTACTTGGCTGCCCTCCACACAAGTGGATATTGCATCAATAACTGTTATTCATATTCCCTTGGCAGTTGTACATTATTTGTCTTTATGCTGCAATGTACTACAGCGTAACTAAAGTGTTTTGTCCTTCTATGAATTTATTATCAAGTTATTTCTTTCTTTGGCATTTTGGGTGAGGCAATCTGTATTAAGTTTTGTGTACTCGTATGGAGCCTTTCTTTTAAATGTATTTTTGTATGATGGGCATATATATATATATATATATATATATATATATATATATATATATTTGGGTTTTCCTATATGACTCTTTTCATGCAGAGCTATAGTGCCTAAGACAGCTGTACCCAATAAACTGCCATATAATGATGCTGTGAATGATGCGATCATTCAGGTCTTATGTCATCACAGGTCATTCCTATTAGAGAAAGGCAGAGTGACAGGCTCTATCATGACCACATCTGAGAACAGGTGATGAGTGATGTTAATACAGTGGCAGGCTATGAACATCCATATTCCAAAGTAAGACATAGGGCCAGTGATTTGATGAAGGTGGACAAACTCCAGGCAGATGTAATTGCCCATGAATGTATTGCTACTGGGGAGTTGGTCCTCCTTCTGAGCAACCACTGCCATAGATTCAGAAGGCTGAACACAGGATTCACAGAGAAGCGCTGATGTTGGGGCTGACACTGAAGACAAAACAAGTGTGTCTACTGCAGAACATCCAGGTATGCTATATAAAGAAGCAATTGTCATTGTATACATATATAAATATACACTGATGTATATATGGGCT
>NC_056730.1:56148162-56220662 GCF_019279795.1 Protopterus annectens | reverse complement strand
TCTCTTAATGTAAATGTATTTCAGAATAAGTGGTTTTAATCATATAACAAACACCACCATGCGCTGGGTCTGACGGCTGATAAATTGTAGACTCCTCGAGCACTAAAATGCAGGAAATCAGTTCAAAACAGTTCAAAACACGATCACCAACTGTAGTATAAAATCCAAGCAGTTTATTGGTATAAAACTGTTAGCGCTTTCACCCTTAGGCTTCTTCAGACAGTTACAAAAGAAAAGCATGCCTATTCCAATTTAAATACTGGAGCACTGTTGGTGATAGGTTAAACCCAAGCACATGTCAAACACTAATCACTATGCATCTAAAAGACTGCTCAATATACAAATAAAGACACAGTACTTCAAATTCAACAAGGCTAACAAGCGCTAAATATTAAAAACAAAAATAAGAAATAAAAAATAAAAACATCTAAGAACTGTCACATAGACAGCATTTACATATATCATCATCAAAGACATCAAAAACATCATCAAAAACATTATGGTCTAAAACATCTCCTTTTCCTTAACACAGGGGTTATATTGACCTTGTCATTGAGTCCTGGGAACTTATCTGCCCTACATCTGATGATCCATTGCATTTCTCTCTCTAAGGTATGATTGATAATGTCCCCCCCTCTCTTACTAAGACGTACTACCTCTATAACACAAAATGAGAAAGTATGCTGTGGGCTAGTGACTTTAACATGTCTGGCTAAGGCATTCGTGGTGTTAGCTGTCCTAATCTGATATATATGTTCCCTCACCCGCTCCCTCAAAGTCCTATTGGTTTTACCTATATAAAACGAGGTGCAGGCGAAGCACCTAGCCAAATAGACTACATTAGAATCTAAGCAATTGGTACCTGTAGAGAACTTAAACTCATAATTAGTAACAGGATGGATGAATGAAACCCTAGTATCTATAAACCCACACTGGTTACAACTACCACATGGGTGTGTATTCAATGTTGATCCATTCATACGTCCTAAAACTGGTGAAACAGGCCTATGACATAGCATACTCTTGAGGTTGGGTTTATTCTTATAGCTGATGGAAGGTTTCAAACCCACGATTCCCTTGACCACAGGATCCAGAGTCAAGATCTCCCATCTATCTTCCATAAACCTCCTAATAGACCTGGCATCCTTAGTATAAAAAAGGGGGGCTCTAACGATACCTTGTGGGAGCCCGTTACCTATAGATTCAGCATCATCGGTTACCCCTAGATCTGAAAAATAGGGTCTGGCCACAGTACTACGTAACGAATCCACCTCTGTTTTCATCCTACTGAAAGTATCTGAGTCATAACCTCGGGACAGGAACATCTCTCCCATTCTCTTTAACTCTCGGGAGTAACCCATATCAGAGGGATTCAACCTTGAACCCCTCATGATTTGTCCTTTCATGACATTTTCAAATACATAGGTAGGATGCATACTACTCCTATGAAGGAGTGCATTCCGATAGCATGGTTTCCTATGTATAGAAGTATTGATCAGTCCACCTGGCAGTCTACAAATATCCACATCTAAAAAAGAGATAGCATCCTCTGAATAACCAAGTGTAAACTTCAAAAATCCAGTAGAGTGGTTAACATTATGAACAAACAGCAACAGTTCCTCTAGAGAACCACCCCAAACGAGGAAGAGGTCATCTACAAACCTCCTATAAAACTTCACATGGTCTCTAAAACCACTAGAACCAAACAAATACTGATCCTCCCACTCTGCCATAACTATGTTGGCGAAGTACTGGGTCCCACATTAAAAAAGATGTGGGAAAAGAACACAGCACGCTAGTAATTAACTTAGCCAGTAGAGTGTTAACACAGTTTGAGTATGAGGTACTGAATAGGGGCCTCAATTTTATACCCACCAAATGTGGTGATTTAGTTGAATCAATAGTAGATTTGAAAACTTTTGTAAGGAATGTACAACTTAAAGTAGATTTCCATGCTATTGGAATGCATGCATGGGAGAGATGTTCCTGTCCCGAGGTTATGACTCAGGTACTTTCAGTAGGATGAAAACAGAGGTGGATTCGTTACGTAGTACTGTGGCCAGACCCTATTTTTCAGATCTAGGGGTAACCGATGATGCTGAATCTATAGGTAACGGGCTCCCACAAGGTATCGTTAGAGCCCCCCTTTTTTATACTAAGGATGCCAGGTCTATTAGGAGGTTTATGGAAGATAGATGGGAGATCTTGACTCTGGATCCTGTGGTCAAGGGAATCGTGGGTTTGAAACCTTCCATCAGCTATAAGAATAAACACAACCTCAAGAGTATGCTATGTCATAGGCCTGTTTCACCAGTTTTAGGACGTATGAATGGATCAACATTGAATACACACCCATGTGGTAGTTGTAACCAGTGTGGGTTTATAGATACTAGGGTTTCATTCATCCATCCTGTTACTAATTATGAGTTTAAGTTCTCTACAGGTACCAATTGCTTAGATTCTAATGTAGTCTATTTGGCTAGGTGCTCCGCCTGCACCTCGTTCTATATAGGTAAAGCCAATAGGACTTTGAAGGAGCGGGTGAGGGAACATATATATCAGATTAGGACAGCTAACACCACAAATGCCTTAGCCAGACATGTTAAAGTCACTAGCCCACAGCATACTTTCTCATTTTGTGTTATAGAGGTAGTACGTCTTAGTAAGAGAGGGGGGGACATTATCAATCATACCTTAGAGAGAGAGATGCAATGGATCATCAGATGTAGGGCAGATAAGTTCCCAGGACTCAATGACAAGGTCAATATAACCCCTGTGTTAAGGAAAAGGAGATGTTTTAGACCATAATGTTTTTGATGATGTTTTTGATGTCTTTGATGATGATATATGTAAATGCTGTCTATGTGACAGTTCTTAGATGTTTTTATTTTTTATTTCTTATTTTTTGCTTTTAATATTTAGCGCTTGTTAGCCTTGTTGAATTTGAAGTACTGTGTCTTTATTTGTATATTGAGCAGTCTTTTAGATGCATAGTGATTAGTGTTTGACATGTGCTTGGGTTTAACCTATCACCAACAGTGCTCCAGTATTTAAATTGGAATAGGCATGCTTTTCTTTTGTAACTGTCTGAAGAAGCCTAAGGGTGAAAGCGCTAACAGTTTTATACCAATAAACTGCTTGGATTTTATACTACAGTTGGTGATCGTGTTTTGAACTGTTTTGAACTGATTTCCTGCATTTTAGTGCTCGAGGAGTCTACAATTTATCAGCCGTCAGACCCAGCGCATGGTGGTGTTTGTTATTTGCATTTATTTTTTATCCATTGCGATAGCTGGGTCTAGTTTCCATAGTACCGGTGTGGTTTTTGTTTTTGCTATAGGTTTTAATCATAGTTCATAATCAGTTGTGCATGACTGATGCTATCATTGTTGATCGTCACTGTATTTCTGTTACTGTTGTTACTCATGCAGTCAAAGTAGTTGTTTAAGTGGTGCTTACTGTTAGTTGTGCAAATGATGCTACCCTTGACCTGATCACTGGTTTATATACAGCAGCTAACTGAAATACTTGATGCACATTATTGGGTAAATTTCATAGCTGTGTATTGCTATTACTGACATCACTGTACCTGGGACATATATCACCTTTGGGTCATTTCAGAATTTGCATAACACAGTAATAATTTATATAACTTTATTGCTTTTTCTATACAGGTTCCAGACTTACCTTGGTAATAATGCAGATGTGATATTTTTCCTTAGGTTGTTGCCTGTTTGTGATGCTAACAGAATAACAACCTTTCCATGGTTAAGTAAGAGTTGCGAAATTTTGCAGGCATATGTTTTAATATCGGTATGTGCTAAGGCTCTTATTCTTTCTTTTAGGTATTCAGTGTGCATGCAATCCTTTGCTTCTAAGTCAGCGCCATGGCATATTGTGCATGCTTACATCCATCAGCAGTTTCTGGGGCTGTTGGTTCTTCCTCAGGGTCCTCATCTGTATCTGCTGTAGCTGCTGGCCCTGCCTGTGGCACTGGGAACTCTGGTCCCATTCCAAGTTGTCTTGTCAAAACGGCCTCATGAGAATGATATTGTACAACATAGAACAGACTGTAAGTATTTCTGCAGAAGTGGCTGGGTCATACTGCAGGACACCTCCTGTGGTGACTGGATATCAGAACCTTGATTTGAGCAAGACAAATACATGTTTTATGACTTTCCTAGTTAAAGCATGAGCTTCATTGTATCTTTGCTTAGTGGGGTTGTGTTGGTTTCTCATGGGTACCATGAGTCACAATTCCAGGGCATAAACTGCATGCCCCATTAGATGCCTTTATGGAAACTTACCCCTGTAAACCTTGTGTACATCTCACAGGAGTGCCACATGTATGAGTCCTTAAAACTGCCTGGGTTACATGCACAGACATTGTAGGTGATACCTTGGGCATTACAGACAACCTGACATTTTATAGAATGCTATCCTTTTCTTTTGATGTACCTCCTTCACTCCTCTTTGGATGGGGTTTTTATTTGTAGTGTGTGCAGTCTATGGCCCCAAAACTTCAAGAAGTGTTCTGCATGGTTCTTGCTCTCTCCTGTGGGGTATGTGCAAACAGATATGCTCCCTTTTATGTTGTAGAATTGAATTTAGAAACTGATGTAATACTATAGAAGCTGAGACCTGTGACACCCCTAATTATCCCCTGTGTCTCTGTAGAAAGTTTGTGTTACTGTGGTACTTAATGCTGCACATACCGGATGGGATCTCCACAATTTCCCTGGAGCCTCAGGTGTGAGTGACAGAGGTTGTACATTCCATCTAATATTTCCCTGTCCACCTCGTATTGCTCTGCAATTTCTGTGTCATGAAGTCCATAGAATGTCAAACAGGATCTAAGCACCCTTCTGCCTGGCTGAAGTATGGCAGCAGCACATTGAATTTAAGTCTGCTGCACGTGCAGGTTTATAATGGCAGCAGCAACTGCTAACATTTTTTAGGGCAATCTTGGCTAAAATTCAAAGAGTTTTGGATTTCAGGGCAAATGGCTACACTGAGTGTACACAATTGCTTTATAGGTTCATGAATAGTTCAGCTAAGTCAGACTGGTTAATTAGTATGTCATTCAGCTACTTATGTTGTCATTAGCATGTTCTGCCATTTACCTTTGTTTTGCAGCTCAACAACAATGGGCGGTGCAGTGGTGCAGCAGTTAATGCTGTTGCCTCACAGCAAGAGGTTCTCCGGTTCAATTCTCGGCTGGGGTGCCTTCTGTGTGGAGTTTGCATGTTCTCCCTGCGTTCGTGTGGGTTTTCTCTGGGCACTCCGGTTTCCTCCCACATTCTAAAGACATGCTTCTGGAGCATTTTTCCCCAGGCCTCCACTGAAAACAGGATCTGTGGAACCTAGTCGGACATTCCCGGTCAACAAATGTTAAAATAAAAAAAATAAATAAATAAGTGTAGAACCCTTTAATGAATACAAAATAGTGTGCTATCATGTGCATGGTGCCTTGCATACACATTAGCCACACCTAGTGTAGCCATTAATGAATCTGTCCCACAGTTACATTGTGCAGCTCATTCCAAGAAAATGAAATAAGCTTCACTTTGGAATCAGAAGATGTCAGTCATTAGCTTACGTCAAAAATGAGCAGTAAATATTTGGGAAGTAAAAATATCATGAGATTACAGCTCAAAAGACAGTATATTGTAAAACTGACAACTAAAATTATGAACCTTTGCGCCTATGAAGAATATTCAAGATTGAAGAACATAAATGTTTTGGTGGAATTTAAACTGGCTGCCAGCATATCTCTCAACTGTACAGATTTTCACAGAATCTCCACATTTTTGCCTCATATTTTTTGTCTATTCCTGATAGAATTTGCAGTGTTTTGACAAGTCCCTGAGGTTGTAAGTCACTAAATAATGACTTTCATACTTTATATCTTTCAGAAAATGCACGCTAATACAAATCCTGTTATTCTATCAACTTTTGAACTTTATAAGAGAAATATTTATAATTTGTCCCTATTTTGGGGCCTTTGTACCCATTATTTTAGGCTTAGTCCTTTTCTGAGCTGAGAGGTTGAGAGGTATGATTGTTGTAAAGAAGTAATGTGTCTGATGACTCATTTTTACTGCCAGTGTGTACTTGGGGTTATTTGATTTAGTCGACTATGACTTAGTCAAGGGTCATGGTCTAAGATGTTCTTACATATTGATCAATGCTATGCTAGGAGGCATAATGACATGACTCAAAATAGCAGAGAGCACTTAGACCAGCTATGCAGGAGAGGAAAAAGGTGGAGGTGTCTCAGTCTACATCCAGTTAAGACTCACATAAAGGCTGGTAAAGCAACACAATGCACTAGAGCTTCCTCATCTCCAAATAACCATTAGAAATGTCCCTTACCATATATTAGCTAACTATAGAACTCCCTCTATGAAAAAAAGAAATCCAAAATGCCTATCTATTGGAATTAGAATTACTCAATGTTAAACCCAATACTGTTTGTCCTAGGTGATCTAAACTATACAGCTATAGACTGGGAAACGTAAACCAATGCTAGTGACAATCACAGAGATTTCTGGACTTTTTCAGTACAAATGGCCTGGACATTTACTCAGAATACCCAACAGGAGGAATAGCAACTTGGATCTTGTCCGTACTAATATTAGAGAATCTTGAATTATCCCTTCCATATCTTCATTACTTGTTAAGTCTGACCATAAAACAGTCTCCATCAAAATAAAACTGTTCCATTCTCTTCCACCTAAGGTACCTTTAGAAATTTCTTTAAGACAAGCTACCTACTCATAAGTGATACATTGGCAAGCTTCAAATCTCCACCAAAACCAGTCCTAAACAGGGCTGTTATATGACCCTTTTAGAATAAAGCTCGTAATCAGTGAATGAATGAGTGAGGTAAGTACTTGAGATCGACAGCAGAGTGCAACTAATCTCAGTACTTACCCATGATTTTAAGAAGATCATATCTTCCCAATCTTCAGGGTTTGTTTTCTCTTTGAGTAAGTTTTATAGATACTGGCAGATAGTATTTTCGACTTCTTTGCTCAAGAATTCTAGGTAAAGCTAAAATAATGGCAAGATTAAGGCTCAAAATCAGGAATGCTTTTTTTAAAGTATTATTCTAATTATCTCAAAAAGTTAACAGAGTAACACATTTTACATCAGCATGCAATTTTGCACAATAAGAAGTATGAAACTCTAATGTCTGGCATAATTGACTGTATATAATCTTGAATCATTTACCAGCAGACCAAAATATTTAAGAGAGGCAGAGCGAAAATATGAGGCAAAATCAGAGGCCTTTGCTTTAATTCAACGAGAGTGACAGGTATGTATCACTCCTTAATTAGGTGAAAAAGATTGGGGAAATTGCTCTAACATGCAGCTCAGATCATCTATAATCCTATGGGTTCTAGGGTAGCCCCTAGCTTAATTGAAAATTTTTCTACACAGTTATTTCTGTGCTGTTTTGGCTGGGTAAGATGTGTTGACAGGCTGCAAGGAAAGCTTTGTTGAAAAGCACTGAATTTCTTTTCTTAACGATAATTTTTGTTCAAGCCATCATTGAATGAAATGGGTATAAAATCTTTAATAATGCACTTCAGAACATATACAAAGCCAAGGTTTCTTGAAAATGCTGAAGAGTAAGGTTGGCCTGTTTTTGCTTTCTTGTATTTTGTGTTGCTTTATTGCCTTCTTCTATTTTGTATATTGCGATTTGTTTTCTTTACACTGCGTTTTACTTGTTTTCTACTTTTAATTGCATATTTAAACTAGAAAAGAGACCACAGCTGTGTCTCTTGTGAGTCACACAGAAATTAAGATTTTCCCCATGCTTCCACAGTGGTGCTGTTGTGTTTTTAAACTCAACTGTCTTTCTAGTTGCCTTCCCTTTATGTTAATTTGACCAATTAGCATTTTGTGAAATAACTCCCCTTCAGCTATTTAAATTTATTGACCATCATTGGATCACAGGATTATGGGATCATAGGAGTTTACTAAGCTAATGGCCCCAGGGCCCTTACAAGCCTAGCCACGTTCAACCCATGTTCCCAAGGGTGTCTGGTTCAAGCAGACATTAAAATCAGCACCTCTTGCCCCTGTCCAAGAGGGACAAAGTTGGGACTCCTAGGGTGAATTTCCAGTTGCCTATCCAATCATCAAAATTGCGCTTAAAAAGGGTCAATGATGGGCTTTGTTTAGCATGAATAGGAAGCTTGTTCCAAAGGTGGGGCAACCTCCGGAAGACAAATCTGTCTCTCCAGCAAGTTTTGTTGATGTCACACACCAGGTTAAGGTCCTTTGAGTGAGTGACTCATGTGCCATTTGCTTGAGAATGTGCAGCATTTCCATTAAAGCTGGGTTAGAGATTGCTCTATATGCAAGGCACAGGTTGCTTCTGAGCAGTCTGTATGATACAGAGTAAAGTGACAATGATTTCAGTCTATCCACATAAGACAGATCTTGAAGACCCTGAATTTTCTTTGTAAGGAACCTTTGTGGTGTCTCCAATTGCCACAGGTTTTTGAAAAGGAACATACCAAAGGGAGTGTTGTACTCTATTACTGGCCAGATGAGGGAAGAGTACAGGGTGGGTTATAACCTCTTTTTTTCTGGAGACAATGCCCTTACTTATGAGATGAGCAATATAAAATGCCCTTCTTACTACTGTGGAGACATGGTGATTGAAGTTACGGTTGCTGTTTACTTCTGTGCCTGGATATCTCACCACTTACTTTGTTCTTAGGGCATTGCTATTGATCTGGTAGTTTGCAGGAACATCACCCTTGCCAAAGGGGATAATAATGTATTTTTTTTGCATTATATTTAAGACCATGAGTTTGGCTGCAGTCATTAGTCTGTATAAGACCTTCTTGCAGGATGTTGACATTTGTAGAGGTTTCAATGATTGCTCCCAGTTTGCAGTCATTAGCAAACTTTGTTATCCACAGTTCTTTATTTTTTGGCGTGTACTTTGGAGAGGTAGATTGCAAACAGTATGGGTCCCAGAAGAGATACCTGTGGAATACCACTGCTTACGGGTCTTCTGGGGGGGGCTGAATCCACTATTTTGATGGTATGAGTTCTATCAGTGAGCCAGTTTGCAACCCACTTAACAATATATGGGTTGACACCCAGTTTTTAATTTCTCCAAGTCTTTTGGGTTTCTAATACCATGACGGGAATGGACTCCATTCCTAAATCAAAGTATGATTAAATTTCATGAAATTAGTATTGTTTCAATCTTTGATGTCAGCCATTAGTGCTCTTCGCAGCACCTGCAATGTGCCCAGTGATGACTCCTTCTGCAGTTTATATGGAGTTACATGTATTGGTCACATATCTATTAGACCCCATTGCTCCTACTTCTATTGGAACTGTCTGGGTATCTTTTTTCCACATTACTCTCATATCTGTCTACAGATCCTGATATTTTATGACTTTGTGTCTCTCTGTATGCAAGACACTGTAGTCACAGGGTGTGACAATTTCAATGATCAATGCTACTCTTGTCTTCTTTTCTTGGACCACTATATCCAGTTTTCTAGCATCTATCTTTTGAACTGTTGGAAATGGATGATACCAGGTGATGTGGACTTCTTCATTTTCTATGATCCTTTTGTGGCTCATGTTTCCAGAGTTTTTCTGCAACTTCAATACAATAATGTTTGCACAATCCCCAGTACAACAGTCTCGCCACATTATTATGTCTTTCAGTATACAGTCTTTCTGCCATTAATATGTCGCAGCCAGCAAGGAGGTGTGCAACTGTTTCCAATTTGGTTTTACAAAACCTACATTTGTCTGTTTCTCCCACATGTTCAATTAACTTTATAAACCAACATGTATGCAGCCCACTATCTTGGGCTGCCAATATTAACCTTTCATCTCTTGGTTTGAATTTGCCTCTCCTTAACTGTTCCTGTGTTTGTTCCTGATCAACATGAGATTCTTCCAGAAGTTTTCTATACTTGAAACTATATTTATGCTTTTTCCACATTTCTTGACTTCTCATCTGATCTTTCACCTTATATTCTTTCTTTTGTTTTTTGACACATTCAGTTGCTGCCTGATTTTTATCATCCTCTGGTTTGATTCCCATTCCTGTTTGATGCCGATAAACTTCTGCTAGATTAAGCAGAGAAGTCATCTTAGATTTTTTCTCCTCTTGTTTCAAAACTTTCACTACATTTGGGTCTTGCAAGGTCACCAGATATGTGTGGAGTCCACGATTGTAGATCTATACATATAATCAGTTTCAAGGAGGCCGATCCCTCCTTCGGAACAGTGAATATATAATCATGGTATGCACTGATATTTATAAATCATATGGTGAGCATGAAGCATCCTTCTTGTTTTCCTGTCTAATCTATCAAACATGTTTTGGGGCCAGTCAATCACTCCAGAATTGTAAGTTAGGACAGGAAGAGCAAATTGGTTTATAGCTTGGATCTTGTTCTTAGAGGTCAGTGCTATTCTCAGGATTAATTTAAGTCTTCTGAAGTATTCTTTACTAAGTTTTATTCATATTTGTTCATGTTTTACTGTTGATCCCTCATCAATTCCCAAATATTTATACACTCCTTCTTGCTCATGTTCTTTTATACCACATTCTTGTCCCAAACTGATGTCTTCTTGGAGTTGCAGTTTTCCTGCTTTAAAGGTTGTTTTTGCACATCTATCAAGACCAAATGACATCCTTATATCATCTGAAAGAGTTTTGACAGCTTCCAGTTATGCTTTCAGTTCCTTATCTGATGAGCTATACAGTTTTAAATCATCGACAAAGATAAGTTGAGAAGTCTTTACACGTTGTTCTTTTCTAGGAGCCAGATTATAGCCATGGCTTAAGCTGTTGAGTAAACAGCTTAATGGATTAACGGCAAGGCAGAATAGTAATGGTGACAGAGAATTACTCTGGAAGATCCCTCTTTGAATTTTTATCCCTGGGATAACACTTTGTCCTTTATCATGGCTTAATTGCAAAGTGGTCTGCCACTGTTTTATGGTCACTGTAATATAGTCGATTAGTATATGGTGTATCTTATACATTTTTACACATTCTTTGATCCATGAATGAGGGATATTATCAAATGCTCTTTTGTATTCAATCCATGCTATACTTAGATTTTTCCCCTTTTTACAGTTCTCCACTATGACTTTATTTAACATCAAATGATCTTTTGTTCCATATGACTTTCTTTTATTGCCCTTTTGTTCTACTGTCATAATTTAATTTTCTTCTAAATTACTATAATCTGTTGGCATCAATTTCCAAGTATAGTTTATATGTCATCAGAAGGAACGTTATCGGTCTATTATTTTTAGGGTAGCTTGCAGGTTCACTCTTAAGTAGGAGCATTGTTTTCCTGTTGTTAGCCAGGTTGGTGTCTGTTCTGGGTGCACATATAAGTAGTCTTACTCATGGCTAAATCTTCGTGCAAACGTTAATACTTTTACCCTGAAGTTAGGTACTGCATCTGGGGCTGGAGTTTTCCAAATAGAGGCTTTTCTTAATTTTATTTCAATCTCTCTAGCTGTTGCTTTATCCCATTTCATATGCTATACCTTTAAACATCTTATTCTTTCTTTTACTTCTATCCATTTAGCATATTTTTTATGTTCCACAGGATCTTCATAGATACTTCTCCAAAATGTATCTATTTCTTCTTTTTTTGGCAGTCTTTCAATTCCTTTTACCTTATTTTTCACTTCTCTATAAAATCTTTTTGGGTCATCAATAAATTGCTTATTTTGCCTTTTTCCTTTATATTTATCTTCATATCGTCTAAGTTTTTTCACCTGTGCTGAAATTTTTAGTTTGTCACTTACAATAGTGCAGGGGCAGCTCGTGGCATCGGACTGCCGGACTGCAGCCCCCTCAGCTAAATAGCAGTAATTGTTTACACTTTATTAATAATGTAAAAAAAAAAAATCTATGTCTTTTTTTGTACTTTAATTCGAGTCCGCGACTCGGAAGTACCGCATGCGCATTGCGCACTGTAACCGCGGTTTTAAACAGCTTTTTTTTTTTTTTTTTTTTTGTTTTCATTGCAGCCCGGAGGAGCAATGAAGGCATCATTGTGATGCCCAGAAGTTTATGCGGTTCCAAACCGCATAGAATTGGAAGGGGCTTGGACTGCGACGTCCGCAGGCACGTCATGACGTGCTTGCTGGGCTAAGCCTAAATGCTGCTGATTGGTTGTCGCTCTCTTCCCGGGCTTTATGTGCTGGGAAAAGAGCAAGAATCAGTCAGTCAGTTTTCGGCTAGTTTAGGGATTGATTTCATTGACCTTTTTGGCTTGTGTCACATCACACGTGTAAAACTTACACAGAGCGAGGCATCCGGATCCGAGGCAAGTTAGGAGTCGGGACTGGAGTTCTGTGAATCTGAATCATCTACCAACTGCAGAGAGGCAAAGGAAGGATTAATTTTTTAAATTTCATTCAAGTAAAAAGTAAGTAAAGAAAAACTGGAAATAAATGTAATGTATACCATAGAGATGTAACTGCAAGCATGAATGGCAGCAAATGCATGTGTTGTAACATCTTGTGTTTGGACACCAGGATATATTCTTCAAGTGTGCCTTTTGTCTTTATGTGAAGTTCTCACAACAATCTAGTTAAAAAAAAATAATTGTGCTATTGAAAATAATGAAAATGTGATTGTTATGTTACTTAAGCTAGACTAGAAGAATTGAAGCTGAAGGGCTAAGGACCGGAATATGGCTCCTTAGCTGGAGGAGAGTTTATAGAGCCTCTGAGTGAAGAATGGTGTTTTTTGAAGTTGGATGGCCCATTTGGCCCTGTTTATTTAATTACTTATTTTTTGTGTGGATGCAGTGTGAGGATTTTGTTGCAAGTTAAAAGAAAGGCCTACAGCCGAGATTTTTTTAAAATAGGCCATCTGTTGGAGATGCTGGGCGAAATTAAAACTGTGTGATGTAGATACACTCATAGACTGTAATCATAAAACAAGTTACAGTAAATATTGTATATAATTCTGGAAACATTATTTTGAAATGTCTAGTGAGATATTTTTCTTCTTTTAATTAACCTGTGTTTCCAAACATCTCTGCCACTGATGTGTTTGAAGTGCTAACATTGTTGAAGAATGTGAACATTTTGACTACACTTTGACTAAGTATCTGCCAAAATAGTTTCTCACTGTCACTCTGCTACCATGTAGATGGGACATTGAACTAATTATTCTACAATGTCTATTGCCAAGTGCTGAAACTGAGCTAACTTTTCCTGGAAGACTTAGATTAGTCATCTGCTTTACTCCTGTGAGTGACTGTTCTTTTCTTGCTGTATTTCATGTTGAAACTACCACTGTGAAGTAGTTAAACAAGCTGTTACAGAATCAAAGATGTAGAGAATTCAGAAACTGCTGCAGTTGCAACAACAATTAGTGGAGCCGGCAAACTTAATCTTTTACTCCAAAGAATGTTTATGCATTGAAACATTTCAACAAAGAAGATGACATAGAGTTATATCTGATGACTTTCGAAAGGTATGTCTTTCCACAAACTGTAAGAAGTATGATCCAGCCAAAATTCTTTCATTCTGGTTACCAGGTAAAGCACTAAAACATACTTGGTCAAGAAGAAAACTGATTACACTGTTCATAAAAACAACTTAATAAGAAAGAACTTTTAGCCAGACTTAAGATAACTTTTGTAGTGCAAGCTATGCAGTTTCATAATCTGAATTATGATGCTGACAAAGACCCTTGATGTATGACTTAGATATAGCTTAAAGATATGTTTAGTACCAAGTTGTAACAGCAAAATGAAAATGTTTGAACTTCTAGCAGTGGAAAGATGTAAGAGAATTGCTTTATATTATGAAAAATTTGACATTGCAAAGTGATGTACAGAACTCTATGAAGTTAGTAAATTTGACAGATTGCTGGAAGCTAATGACACATTGCTTAAAATTTAATTAAATCTACCATTGCAGTAAGAAATGTGCATGCTTCTGAGTCCATTACAATGACATAACGTCTTTCAGTTGTGGGTGGGGGGGGGGGGGGTGTCACATAGTCATATTCAGTTTTGTTAATATTGATGAAAATGCTAGTAATGGAAATGTGAAAACTGATATGTGTGCTACAACTGAAGCTGTCCCTATAGAATGTTCCAAGGATGAAACTAGGATTACTATGTTAGCTTTATGTCACCTTAGTGCACAAAAGCTGGTGATATATGCTATGTTTTTGGGATGAAGAGCAGTTTAAGCTTTAATGGCCACCGGAAGCAAGACTGTCCTTTTCAATGGTTCTTATGGATGTAAGCATAAAATGAATAACAAAGAAAATGTGGAGGTGATATATTTTCACTGGGATCAAAAGAATATACCCTCACACAAATAGTAATTCTGTCAGCTGTATGAAAACATTTGCATCTTATAACTGTTGTTCCTGGCTTGACTCATAATGTCATAATAGGGAAAGATTTCCAGAGTTTTAGGCAGTGTGGTAGAAATGGGGAGAAAAAACATCTGCAGAAGCTGTATGGCAGACTGATACATATAAGGAGAAAGAGGTAAAGCAACAGCTCAATATGCCCATTAATTAAAAATAGGGCCAGCAGACTAGCGGCACTCCCGAAGAGATAAAAAAATCAAACAAAGGCAAAAAGAATTAAAAGAAAGTCAATAAAAAAACAGAACTCACAAGAGGCATGCTGAGACAGGAGAAAAATCAAAGGATAAGAACATTCATGTTCAGAATTGCCCTTTTTAAGGGAAGATATTGGTGTTGCGGAAAGGAAGCTATACCAGAAAGATTAAAAACCTATACTGTAGTGTAACCATTGCAGGTTTTCCAGCTTTCCTGCCAGACATGAGCACTACTGTTTCACAGCATGGAGAAAAAAGCTGTTTTTTTTAGGAAAACCTAGAAAGATTTCCTGTATGATTTTGATGTCTTACACTGGCACTCTGTTTTCAGGTAATGGTCTGATATGGCATATGGGTTAGTAATTTGAGTTTGGGATGCTGATGATGCTGATAGTTTCCATTAATAAAAGTGTTAGTGGCTATGTTTCCTTTTGTTCTTCCTTCATTATAATGGATGGAACACATAAAATTACAGTTCTTGTTGGCTTTCAATGTTTATTTTTATATTTTACACATGTACTATTCTCAGAACTGTAAGCAGTAATCCAGATGTGGGCTTTTCGTACAACCTGATGGGGAAGAATGGATTCTGTTCTCCTGCTGAATACACATACTTATTTTATAGTGGGCAACTGGGGTGATGGATTTAAATGGTCACTGAGTAATGTGGTTCCTAATTGAGACACTGTGTTGGGATAGTTGTTGTTGTCCATATGTGATGTGATGTAAACGCTGGCAATAGGTATTACAAATTTCCTCATTTTTTTAGTCTCCTCATTAATGGTCAATGCTCGCTTAGCTTTAGAGGAGGTATTGCATAATGTTGATGTAGTCAGTAAGTAGTGGCAGATGTCCAAAGACTCCAGTCTGATTGAGAATTTGCAGGCTGTTTTATTGTAACCAAATTAGAAGGGGGATTATAGCTACTGTTTTAGTGTCTGTTAGTATATGCACAGGTTGGTTTCTATACATTCTATTAACAAGTCATATTTTAATGGAAACATGTATGGGCACAAGCTTTTTTATTGATGCATGAGGCTGAGCTCATCAAATCTCCATATACATACATATATATATATATATATATATATATATATATATATATATATATATATACTATTATACTGTATACACATCCCTTTTTATTTGAATATAAGGTCACTTCATAAATAGACGAGAAATGAAGGGTTGATATTAATTGGAGGTCATACTCAATTGTTTGTATTTCATCCCTCAATTTCGTGAATCTTATTTACAACACACAATTTGGAAGTCACATAATACCCCATTTGGGCCTTTGTCCCACTTCTATGTATGGCTTTGTCCAGATTTCTTGCTCTGAGGTTGAGAGGTATGATAAATGTGTCAGGGCCATCGCAGTCAGACAGAGACATTTCAAATTGTGACATACTTGTTGCTCCCCACTCCCCCATTTAGTGACTCTGGATGTGTCCAAGCAAGGCAAGGAGCAGTTATGCAGTGTAAATGTGCAGACTATCCCCCCATCCAAGGTAGACACAAGTACTACAATGGCTTTTCATCTGTCCTTGATTTTGCAGAATGTTCTGGTTTCGGTCATATTTTTATACTGTTGATTTATGCTTATTATTATTCAGAAAGTGCCTGTTGCTCTGTGTTTAAGTAGCAATGCTTTAATGACTATCTGGTAAGCTTGTCTGAGATTGCAAGATGCAAGTAAATTTTAATAAGCATACTGTTAATGAATTGCCAACATTGAAAGCCTTTCTGTTGTTGCCATGCAGAGAATACTTACATAACTAGATAACATATAAGCCTTGGGTATTGAAATGTATATGACAGAATGTGTAATAAAGGACAGGATTACATTATTTTAAGAGCTCATTACAGGCTTTACCTGCAAACTAAACAGAATGCCAGTCTATCATGTGTGGTCCATATCCTGTGCAGTAATCCTTTAAGCAACGTATGTTGAACTTGTTTCCTGTTTGCTTTTCATTTTTTACTTTGATCATGTTTTCCCCATGAAACAAGTAGATAGTTGTCAGGCAGCAGGTCTTTTTTGGATAAGAAACATTTTTACAAGTGGGGGTATCACAGAGATTGCTACTTTCAACATGTTACTTGGTACTTTAATAAAGCTGAATATAAATTATAATTAGAACTATAGTTCACAGTAAGACGTTGTCCGGTTCGATTCTCAGCTATAGCGTCCTCTGAGTGGAGACATGCGTGAATGGGCATACCTTCATTGAAGGTTGTGCATCAGAGCTGGCAACTCAGCACGTAAAAATCTACTGCCAATCATTAGTGGACCGGAGTTCCGCTGTGACGACCCCTAACTGGGAAAAGCCGAAAGACACAAGTGCAAGGAGAAGTGGTTTGAGTTGAGTGCTGCTTGTTTTTCTTATACTTCATTTTGACTAGCATTCCAGTAATGTATTTAAAAAGTAATTTATTTTTTCATACCTCACAACCTTTTTGTTTCCATCTAGATATTAAGTAAGCTGCCATGCAGCCAATGGATTGAAATATTTTTTCTTCTACACTTTCCTTTTTTCTTGACTGGACTCTCATAATGATGGTTTGGCACCCAGGGCAGCGTATTTAATTAAAGTTACAGCTTTTGTGGTTTTAAGCATAGCTCCTCCCCTTTCTGGTTGACCACACCCATTCCCATTGACCCCACTCATTCAGCTGTCTTCTGCAGCCTCCCTTTGATTTGAAGTCACCAGCCGCCACTGCAATAGTGCATGATAGATCCTGGTCTGCTCTAATATTGCTCATTGCTTTTATCACATCTATCTTTCTTAATATTTTTGTTGATCTATCCCCTCTTCTATAGTCTTCTAACAGTGACACTTCTTGTCTTAATTGCTTTATAATTTTCTTTATTCAATATTTTCATGATGGTATTCATTTTTTCCCCTTCCTTTCCCTTACTACCCTGTGTTCTTGTGGTAGAACTTTATCAGTTATTAATTTAGCAGCACAGTAATATATTCTGTTTACTTCTGTTATATTGCATGGATCTCTGTGAACAGTCCTAATTACTATGTTCATTTGTTTCATCAGACTTCTGACTTTTTGGGTTTTATTAACCTTCTGCAGTCTATTTCTTTCATTGACCTTGATGTATCCATCCATGTCTATTATATCAAACAATTCATCTCTTAGCTCTTTTTCTTCCAAACTGAGGGCACATCCCTTGTTTTCCAGTTCCTGCGGGCATTCTATAGAAGGCTCTGTAGCATCTTCCTGTGACACAGTCTCATTAGTTTCATCCTGTGCCGTCCATTGCTCTGTCATATGGGAACTCACTGGCCTATCACTCCTCAACATCGACTGCTTCAGAGTTTCCGCAGTTTCCTGTTCCTTCCCTTGCTGTCCAGCTTCAAGTGAATGTTTATACCGGTCTCCTGTGGAAGACTCCAAATTATCTTCATATGGCATCTAACCAATTGCTTCCTGTTCCACTGGTTTACCCTTAACTTGGATATCCATTACTCCATCCTGTTGTGGTGCTTTCTGAATTAGATTTTCTACTCTGAATCCATCACTCGGCAGGTACTCCATAACCTCAGTTTCTATTTCTTTAACTTCTCCATTACTAATCTCCTTTTCAACTTTTCCTATTTGTCTTCTTATTTTTTGTATTGTAAAATTTTCCTTGTCTGGATTCCTTTCCTGTAGTTCTCTTCAAATATCTTTGGTGCTGCTCTTTTTGTATTGGTTAGTTTTGCTTTTGACTTTGCATAAATATTACAGCATATTAAACCTCTTTTTCCTTCCCATGTCCATATTTCTTCTTCAGATGTTTCCTGATCTTCCTGTTTCTTCCTGCTTTGGGGACTCACTCTATCCTGCTGTGATGTAACTTGTGTTAGACCTTCTACATCAAATCCTTCACTTCGCAGGCATGTCATAACTTCAACTTTTTTGTTTAACTTCTACTTTACTGATCTTCTTTTCTACATTCCATCTTTGTGATATTATTTTATATTGTAAAATTTTCCATATCCAGAAGCCATTGCCTGTATTTCTCTTCAAATATCTTTGGGGCTGCCTTCTTTTCAATGATTAATTTGGCTTTCTCCTTTGCATAAATATTGCACCATATCAAATCTCTGCTTTCCCATGTCCATATTTCTTTTTTATACTTTTCAAATATCTCTTGATTTTGTTATTTATATTTCCATACTTCCTCAAATGCTTCCTTTTCCAAACAGATCCAGGTTTCTTGATCTATATACTGTTTTTTTTACAAATTTGTTGTATTAATGAACACAAGTTTTCATTTGAAGCTTCTGACAGTTTTAATTGCGGAAGTTTTTTTTTCCTCTAATTTCTCTCTTGTTTTGTATATCTCATGTCTGTGCGTTTTGCGTAATAGTAACAATACATTTCTTTCTTATTCTCACTAGTCCACTTTATTGCCTTTATGGATCTTCTTTGGCCTATCAGTTTTTGTGATTTTTGTGGACTGTTACTTCCTTCTACAAGAGGAGGGCCATCCTCCTCCTGGGCCTGGCCCCATTGTAGGAATGTTTCCATATTTTGAGGATTCTACACCGTCTTCTTTTCCAATCCTGGCACCAGTGTGCCTACCAGGACTGGGCACTTTTTTTATCCTAGGTCTTGTGCACCCAGCTATCTTTTCTAGTTTTTGATCTACTTCAGTCCATGCTATATGCTATATAAATACAGTCTATATATCAGTATCACCTTTGTGAGATTTTGTGAAAACAGGGTCCACCTCGTGAAGGTACTCACCAAGACTTGAGGATGAATTCAATTTCAGCACTACTACTCTCCTTTGGTTGCTGACTTTTCATCTCTACATTCAGACCCCCACCCAGCTGGGTGAGTTTATCAATGATGTCTGAGAGGAGGATTGTGTCAAAGACCTTTGCTAAGTCTAGGTAGGCCATATGTGCAGATTTGCTCTTGTCTGCGGCCCCTCAAAGAAATCCACCAAGTTTAGCAGGTATGATCTCCCCTTTCCAAATCCAAACTGGGAGGATTTCAGTGTTTGGATATTTCCAATATCTTTGTTAATAAGGTCCATGATAATTTGTTTCATGGCCTTGCAGATAAGGCTGGTCAGGCTAATGGGTCTATAGTTCCTGGGGTCAGTGGATGCACCCCCTCTGTGCAAAGGGATGACAGTCTCTTTTCCATTCCACTGGGATGAAGTCAGTGCTTAGGCTTTGATTGAAAAACTTGACCAGTGGTGATGCTAATTCCTGTTTTAACCCACATAGAACACAGCCCTGGGATGTTATCTAGTCCCATAGTGGCTGCATTTTTGGCTTTTGAGAGGGCATTTAAGACCTGCTACTTGGAGATACTAGGTGGGGGATAGGTGTTAAGGATGCCTTGGAGTATATGTGATGGAGATAGGAGAGTGAAGTTTTCACTGAACTAGTCAGCCAGTAGGTTTGCTATATCCACAGGTTCTGTGTATGTAATACCATTAACTATGAGTTCATCACAGATCTGGGCCTTACCTTTGAGGTTACAGATGTAACTAAAAACACCTTGTGGTTATCCTTATTTAGGAAAGTTAATTTGGATTTGTAGTTAGCTTTGGAAGACTTCACTAGGAGTCTTATTTATTTGTTTAAGTTAAGGAGGGAGTGTTTCCAGTTTTGAGACCGTTCCTTCCTACTCTTAGATAGCAACTCCTTTCCTCTATTGACTAGCCTATTAATGGCAATTATCCATCAGGAAGGTATGTTTTTCCTTGAATGTTTCCTTGAAGGTGGGATGTTGGCATAATGGTTAAGGTGTTTACCTTACATAGACAAGGTGCAAGGTTTGATTCTCACATGGGATAATTGGTTAAGCTTAAAATGGCCTGCAAGGGTAGTTAGCCTAGTACTAATCTATGAATCTTGCTTTGGTTTCATCAGGTATGGCAGAGTCAATACAATTGTACAGGTGCTCTTGTAAACCATTGGCAGCTCAACATAGGGGTCTGTTCCATCAGTTGGGGGAGGGGCTATGAAGCTATTTATGCTGTCACGTAAGAAGTTGTAATTGGCCTTGGAGACGTTTTTGTCTAGTTGTTGCTGGGAGAAGGGGTCTGGTGTTATAGTTACTTCTAGAAAGACTGATTTGTGGTCAAATCTCACCAGGGATGGGCACACATTGGGGGCGGTGCAGTGGTCCCCCATGTTGATGAGCACCAGATCCAGGATTTCTGACCCCCTTGTGGGTGTGTCAACCAACTGGTCCATGGCATTGGAGTTAACAAAGTCCAGGAATCTTTGGGCAAGTGAGTTAGAACACATATAATTTATCCTGACAATGCACTGGTAATTAATATCAGCCAAAACCAGGGTGTTTGTTGTATCTTGATTAACTCAAGTAGATCCAAGTAGGCTGAGTGGATGTTCTGATTCATTGATGGATCCTATAGCTGGCAATGACCTGAATAGGGGACTTACCTACAGAAAATTGCATCTGAAGTAATTCAAGGGAATCGTGCTGTTTAACCAATCTAGAGGTGTATTTATCGATAATGAACATTGAAACATCACCTACTTTAGTTTTTATGCCTTCAGTTTATGGTGCAACCTGGTATAGCTGGGGTGCTCTCCACAGCCTAAAACCAGGTCTCAGTGACTGCACAAATGTCAGCATCTTCCAAGGTGAGGACTGCTTCCAGTGAGTGCAGTTTCTGGTTTAGACTGCTAGCATTTAGCAGCATAATCTTAATGTTGTTTTTAGAGGGTATTTTTATTTTGGAAATTTTGCTCTTGTGACATTGCCTAAAAAGGCACTATGGGGGTGGCAAGAGCCTTATCCAGTAACCAAAATCCCAGGGGTGACTGATGAAGACCATCTCTGGTAAAGCATTGAGTTCTGTCGACCATGTCATCCCAGGCTGACAGATATTGAATCCCCTTTGAATGACACCAGAAACTAAGCCAATCATTGAAGTCAATCATTTTTTGCTTGTGTTGAAGTATCATCCTAGGTGAAGATAAAATGCTGCCTATGGCTAGGGACATACCTGCCTGAGATAAATAATCAGACAGCTCAGTCATGTCTGTCTTCATATAGTCCAGTGAGGTATGTCACAAGTCATTCATACCAACATGGACTATGACAGAGTTGTAACAGTGACTGTTGTTGAGAGACTTGAGTGTGTATGTGATGTGGTGAATCCTGACACCTGACAGCTGGCCATGACCTTTTACTTATACAACCTGATGAAAGGGACACTGAATCACCTTTGACTAAGATGTTTGTTTTTGTGTTATGCCGTAGGTGCTTGACTGGTGAGACAGTGGTGTGTGATATATTATGTGTACTATGTTCTGCAGAGGATGTATTATGTGACTCGTGCTCATGTTTGTGATTGTGAAGTCTCTGATATTTAGGTAAGCTTCTCATAAAGACCTCTGCATATGTTGGTTTATTGTGTAGTTGGTTTGGTATGTGCTGGAGGTGAGGTGTGCATGATGAAAACCTGCTTATTATCAGCTGAACTGACTGGTGAGTGAGAGAGCCTCGATTCTACATTCTTGATATAGATGCGCCTCAAACATAATGAATTTGTGTGGACTAGAAGAAGTGGGTTGTCAGTGTATATGAGGCAATTGCTTAATTGCCTCTGGATTCCCATGTTGACCATGCTGTCTGGAGAAACTGTGAGAAATTGTCCATCCATAATGCTAGGTAAGTCGATGTGGTCCGAAAACAGGAAGAGGACAGGAAGGAGCAGGTAAAGTAGAGGTCAGGAAAAGTGGACAAAACATATGAAGGGCTAGTTGGTAGGATCTGTGTTGGTACCTCAAGAGCTTCACTGAATGTATCACCTGTCAGTGAGGGAGAATCATGAAAACTCACTGATAGAGAACTAGTGGAGTACTAAGGGAAAATTTGTAGGCGGAAGAGTTTGCATCTATAGCCACTGACAGTGCCCACTGTTGCTCAGCAGTGAGCAATGCAAAACCAAGTGCAAATCCAGGCGAACTCTGTGCTTATATAGCATACAAGAGCAAAACTAATCATTAAGCTCAAAACTGAGCCTGTTCCAGCAACCTTCAACCAGATGAGTTCTAACTGAACACTCCTGGCACTAGTGTGCAGGGGAACCTTCTCCAACAAAAGATGGCCTGTTTTAGTACTGAGATTATGCAAACAGAACTATATTCAGCAGGTCTGAATCTAGTCTGTGCTACAGCAAAGTACAACAATTTTAGAAAAAAAAATAGTTTAGATCACCTGTGGTATGGTAAAATGCAGTTCAAAAGTGGAATATACATTGAAAACTTCTACTTACATTTTCCAGAGATCAGCAGGTGGATTGGATTAATAAGCTAAATACAGCAGAGTAGTAGCTGGTCACCAAACTCTGTGGAGCTTTGCTAACATAAGTGCAAACCCACGCAAATGTGGTGCTTATGTAGCAAATGAGAGCAAACTGATTTATACAAATTAACCAATAAAAAAGTTCAAAACTAAGCCCTGTTTCAGCAACTTTCAATCAGATGAGTTCTAACTGCACACTCCTGCCTTTAGGGTGCAAGGGGAACCCACTCCAACCAAAGATGGCTTGGGTTAGTAGTCAAATTATATAAACAGAGTTAGATTAAGCAGGTTTGAATCTAGTCTAGGCTACAGCAAACAAAGTGCAACAATTTCAGGGAAAAAAAGTTCAAATAAGCAGGCACAATAAGCCTTCAACCAGCAACTCTCTGCTCAGAGGGTCAGAGGCTATTCTCTCCTCTCACAAGAGTGCAAACCACAAACCTTCTTAATGTAAAATAACTGGCCTGAAGCCAAATCACTTAAACCAGAAATAAGACACTTTTAGAATAACATACACACTAAGCCTTCAGCCAGCAATTCCCAACTTAGAAGGATGTAAGCTACCTCTGCTGCCACAAGTGTTTAGACTACAACATTTCTTAATGTAAAACAACTGGCCTGAATTCCAAGTGTTTAAACCAAAACTAAGAGGCTTAGAATAGCAGTTACAATTTAATCAGACTACTAACAAACAATAATAAACAGAGCAGAATAAATGCAAGTGCACACTTTTAAGAACAAGTAGCAAAAGCAAAATAAAGTAATACAGTAGGAAAACAAAAATGCAGTAAAAGTAACTGAATAAAGTGCATTTTATTTGTTAAGTGGGAAGGGAGGAAACAGAAGTTAATCAAAGTTAAGAAACTAAGGGGGTAGGACTTCCCAAATGATCTCTGTACTCAGTAGAATGAGCTGATGAGTTGGGATTGAGAGGAGTGTCCAAAATCAGATTTATAATTGGAGCAGGCAACTCCAACATCTATTGGAACTGTCTGGGTATCTTTCTTCCACATTGCTCTCATATCTGTCTGCAGATCCTACAATACCGCTGTATTCCATAGAACCAGAATACAAAGTGCCCACCCCTTCCAATATATCTTGCTCTTGTAAAATCAGTGGCTATTCACAAAGATAGCTAAAGCATGAATTACCCTCTCTTTCATATCTAACTGCTTAGTGCACAGTGCAGCTCTTAGGAAAGTAACCAATTTTTCCATCTTACCTTTAAAATCTGCTACATCTATTCCAAGACCACCAATTAGTGGAGAGTCCACATTCTGCCTCTCAGTCATCATCTTTGGATTAGTGTTTCTGTTTTACTCCTGGTGAGAGAAGGAGGATTGGAACATTATTTCCCGGGGACTGCTGATCACTGGAAAGCCTAATAACTGTCCACTAACCACAGTCATGATTAGCTAGTTGTCTTTACATACTTTAAAATTTTATCCGACAACTTTGTTACTAATATTATAAACAACAAGAAACTATCTTAACTTACATTTACTGTACATACTGTTGATAATCAATATTTTGTTATTGTATTAAAGCCAACAACCTGTAATGTTGTTTACTATTGCTGCAACTTTGTATCTTTATTTATCATGTACATGATGTGGAGCTTTTCTCCCAGGGCATCCGCTGAAAAAGGACCTGCGTCCAGTCGGAATTTCTCGGTAAACAAATGTAAATAAATAAATAAAAATAAATAAACTGCTTCATAGTGTCGATTTCGGAATTTGTGCTTATATTTTACTGCTGATGAGAGAAGGAGCAGAGTGCATAGATTACTGACACTTTTTGGTTGGGAAGTCCGAGTCTGTGTTTGATTCATGCCTCTCATCCTCTAAGCATAAGAAATCTGGACAAAAGCAAAAATAATTTGGGGACAAAAGCCCAAAAATAGAGACATTTTTTAAATATTGATCTTATAAACTTAGCAAACTACATAGAATAAAAGGTTTAGTATTATCAAGTATTTTTGTGGGACATTAAGTCTGAAACTCAAATGTCTGTCAATATTTAGTGACATTAATTGTCAAAAATTTGACAGAAAAACACAAATTATATGAGAAAAAGACTAAAAATATGAGGCAAAAATCAGGAAATGCTGCAAAAATCTGAACAGTTGAAAGGTATGGCTTGATCTTCCGGATTGGCGTGACTGCATTTCAAGGCATCTACCAGGAAAAGACTACAACAAGCTTACAGATCCTTACATCGTCTGGGACAAGACTGCATATCACTAATCAAGCTGTGGCCTGCTTCTCATCTTAGGATTGGTGCTACTGTTTTGCTTCTGGTGAGAGAAGAAGTGAAGGAGCATTGTATCCCGGCAGAGTGAAGCTGTGCTGAGACCAGCATTAGTATTAGTTAGGCAGTAGCCATTCAGGTGACTCATAGGTTCATAGGTTCATAGTTTAGCACTAAGCTAACTGCCCTTGCAAGCCATTTCAAGCCTAGCCAATTATCCCTTGTGAGATTCAAACCCTGCACCTTGTGTTTGTAAGGCAAACACCTTAGCCGTTAAGCCGCCCTCCCAACCCTTAAAATTATATACTGCCTTCTGTTGGTTTCTCGCAGTTACTTGCATTTACATGAATGCATGCCCCAGTTCATTTAACTATTTATTCATAGATTCATAGATTTGTACTAAGCTAACTTCCCTTACGAGCCATTTTAAGCTTAGCCAATTATCCCTTGTGAGACTCAAACCCTGTACCTTGTGTTTGTAAGGCAAACACCTTAACCATTAGATCACCCTCCCTAAAATTTGTGTTTGTAAGGCAAACACCCTAACCTTTAGGCCACTCTCCCAACCTCCCAACTCCCCTCTTTTCATCATTCTTGACAGACTAATTTTTTTTTTCCTTTCTTTTCAGTATGTACTACTTGATTTGCTTCTAACTTAGAATATCTGCCTAAATACTTTTATCTATAAATCTTCAGCCTGTACTTATTAGTTTCCCCTTATATGTTTGGCAGTGCTCTGAATAGCCGCAGACACCTTGAGTTGACATTTTGTCCTGTAAGAGCACCATTGAAATTTCACCAGTACCTAGTTGCACATGGGATAACTAGTCTGCAGTGACAAGCACTGCCCCACAGCTGCAAACTGGATACTCCTGACATTACTTTATATCCTCACTCCAACTCTCTAAACAATAAAAAGGTCTGTTGCCATGCATATGATCTTTTCCATTTCCCCATTGCCAGCTTGGTGGATACGGTCATCCTAAGGCAATGGAGAAATTTCCTCATGTTTAGTAACAACCAGTTAATTCTCAAACAAACTGATATGGTATGCCAGAGATGTATTTACACAATGTTTTGGAGGCAAAGCTCTCACATAAAAGCACTCCTAATGTTAATAAGGTTGTCAGTAGTACACACACGGCACCCATCTCATACACACTACAAAGCAGACACATATATCCACATATGCTGAGGCACTTAAATGTAACCTTCCTAAACCCCAAAGACTTCCTGGATGAAATACTCATAACAAACCCACTCAGCAACCCGGAATGCACTGTTTCAAAACCACACCCACATCAACATGTACAGCCACATCTCATAGTCTCTCTACTTCTAAGCCCATAAGGCAAGCCACCACGGAACCCAGCATTCTAGTAATTGGAGACTCCATTGTTAGACACACTGATGTCCCTCTCACCAGGCCGAATAAGGAGAATGTCACGGACAGTTGCTTATCAGGGGCCAGGATCCATCACATTACACATGCACTCAGGTCATTAAAACACATGTACCAGTATGACTCAGTCATAGCGCTGTGGGAGTAAATGGCCTGAGCAGCCCCTCTCTAGACTATATGAAGAGGGACATCATGGAGCTCTCCGAATATGTGTCCCAGGCTGGTATGAATCTAGCATTGAGCAGTATTTTACCTTTTCCAAGGACGATGCCACAAAATGAGAAAAGATGACTGACTTTAATAATTGGCTTCTAGTGTCATTCTAAGAGGGTGCAATATTTGTCAGCATGGAATGAAATGGTTAACAGAGCATGCTGCTTTGCCAGGGATGGCCTGTACCTCTCCCATCTAGGCTTTTGAATATTAGCTAAAACACTGTCTTCACCCATAGTGCCTTTTTTAGGCAATGCCAAACTGAAAGTACTTCTGACATAGAAAATCAAAACCTTGAAAATCTGAAGATGTTACTGCTCAGTGCTAGGAATCTAAACAAAAAACTCTACTCTCTAGATGTTCCCTCCACCCTAGAGAATGTTGACATCTGTGCAGTCACTGAGAAACCAAGACATGGTTTAAAGATGTGGAGAGTGCACCATCAGTGCCAGATTATAATGCCTTCCCCACATTTAAAACAGCTACCACACAGTCAGGGACAAAGGTGGAGGTGTCTTGATTTACATCAAAAATAAACATACCTCAAGTCTGGTCAAACAGGACAATGCACTTCAGCTTCTCTACATTCAAATCACTATAGGCAAAATCCAATAACATCTCCTTGCAAGGTATAGGTCTCACTCTATGACCCAGGAAACCCATACCATGTATTTAAACTTATTGGAAACCCTAAACATCCAACCCATCACCATATTATAGGTAACTTTAATTACCTCACTATAAACTGGGACTCATATATGACTCCAAACCTAGAGGCACAGAGATTCCTGGATTTTTTGGACACAACTCCCTGGACCAGATTGTCAGTACACTAACAAAGGATGCAACCATACTGGATCTGGTCCTCACTAATATAGGAGAGTGCTGCACACCCCCTAGTGTAATGTCTTCTCTGGTAAGGTCAGACCTCTTTTGTAGTAAAAATAAAACCTGGAACCCCAGCCAACCCTGGAATATGCAGGGACTACTCTAAGGCTAACTTTCTATTATTCACTGATAACTTGGCAAAATTTCAAGCCCTCATATACCCTGAAAACCCTTCTGCCTACACAGAAATGTTCACATAAACCCTATACAAGCATGTTAATGGCTGCATAGAGGCAGCTATACCCACCAGGAAGAAGTACAGAACTAACTGAAAGAACAAGCTACAGCAGCAATAGGCTACATGATGGAAGGAATAAAATCATGGCAAAAAGTAAGAGGTGCAGCATCCAGTAGGATAAAAGCACTCTCATCAAACCAAACAAACAACCAAGTGCACAAATAAAATCTACAAAAGCCAAATTTGTGGTCAATTTGGCCTTCCAGTCTGAGGACATCCACAAAGCATTCTTTAGTTATGTCTGCAACCTCAAAGGCAATGCACAATTGTTTGTAGAGCTCATTGTAAATGGAGTCACCTCTACTGAGCCAGAAGATATAGCAAACATACCGGCAGAAAAATTCAGCTCCAACTTTATCCTTGTCTACCCATCAACCTTCCCTCAGGAAACTCCATCAAATATAACTCCCGCTACTATCACTAGTGAAGAGGTCCTTAATGCTGTTTCTAAGGCCATGAATACTGCATCAATGGGCCCAGGCAATATCTTAGAATGCCTTTTATATAGCATGAAGCATGATCTATCAGGCCGTCTGGAATTGCTATTTAACTGTAGCCTCGAAAGAGGTTTTGTGCTTCATGAATGGAGAACAGCAACTGTCATCCCTCTGTGCAAAGGTGGGCCATCTACAGTCCCAGGAAACTACAGACCCATAAGTCTCAATACTTTCATATGCAAAGCCATGGAAAGAATTATCATGGAAATTATCAATAACGACATAGAAACTTGCCAGATTCTGGACCCAACCCAATTTAGTTTCAACCTAGTAGACGTCTTTGAGAAGGTGACCAAAGCAATGAATGAGGACATAGCTCATACTGCCTACCTTGACTTGGCCAAGACATATGACACAACCTCCAGACCAGTCGGTCATTGTTGACAAACTTTAGAGGTTAGGTACAAACCCTTATGTTACCCAGTGGATAGCCAGGTGGCACACAGAGGACCCAGGAAGTTAGAATTGGGGAGTCCATCTCTACAAATAGGCCAGTCAGTTGTCAAATACCTCAGGGATCAGTCCTGGGAGGACTCCTTTTCAGAATTTACTTCTCTGAAGTCAAGACCAATGTCAATGGCCTCTGGCTGACTACATTTGCAGATGATTGCAAATTAGGATAAGCTGTCATTGAATTGCCAACTGACACAAATGTTCTCCAGGAAGTGCTGACACAGAAAAACAACTGGTGCCAGAGCCATGGACTAAGACTAATTGCGAAGAAATGCATAACAGTATCCTTTAATAAGTCATCCATCTCTGAAAACTATCATTTTGACAACACAACCCTCAGAGCTGACTCAGAAGTCAGGGACTTGGTAATACACATAGACAGTAATCTAGCCTTTGACCATCATATGTCTACAGTAGTGAGGACGTCATTCCATGTTGTGCAACTTATAAACAAAGGTATGGCATCTGGGTACAAAGAAGTCATTGTCCCACTGTACCAAGCATTCATTAGACCTGTCATTGAGTGCAATGCCCAATTTGGTATGTACCTAACCAGGGATATCCAATGACTGGAATGTCTACAGAGGTTGTTCACTAAAATAATGTGGAGCATAAATAATATATCCTATGCAGGCCACCTCAAAGCCCTATCCATGTATTCTGTCTCCTACAGACTGTTTAGGGGAGATCTATGCCTGCCATATAAGGCATTGTCAGGCCCCACTCTGATGGACCTCCGGCATATTTATCCCAGAGACTACCCCTTCTCTGGAACAGGCTCATCATCCACGTGAAGCAGAGTTCCTCCCTAACTGAATTCAAGTATAACTTGGACAATTGAATGAGGAACAGGAACTTCATCCCTGGTTTGGCACCTGTACCTCTAATGAACACAGACAGCTTATAAATGGTTCATCTTCCGGTCCCTGGTTGTAAATGTTTCACCTCCCAAGCACCCGTTTACACTTACTAAGGAGACCAGAACTTGTCAGAAATTTGGGATGCATTGCTAGGCTTAAAAGGCCCTTGTGGTCTTTAGCCTAGTATACACCTGTGAACCTCTAAACCTAAACTGTAGGAACAGGAAGAAAAGCACAATGTGCATGGTATGGGGATCCCAGGATGAAGCAAAAATGGGGAGAGCACTGGAGGATATGTGCAAGGGTGATGAAGCAGTAGGCAGGGGAAGAAGGGCATTATGGAGTCCTTTGCCTAGGGCATTGTTTTATCTAAAGCCAGACCTGTATATAGTTTTGGTGTAATGTACCATCATTATAATGAAATGCCTTTGACTGACCATGTCTTTTGTGAAATGGGCATGCTTGTGAAGTGGGCCAATGTAGCTTGGTACAATGGCCTGTCAAAGTATAAGAGCATTGTAGCTATAGTTCAGGCTGTATGTACTACTCCGAACACTCTGCAGCATGAAGTAGGAGGTTGCTTAAGAGAGCTGGCAGTGACAGAGTGATACTTAGACTTGAAGTGTCCAGAGGATCCCCAGCATCACACTTATTGGGGGCCCCCAAAATGCTAATACTAGCCCTGATGATACCTGCAATGTTGCTTTTTGGAGTCAAATGTTAGATTAGAATGCTGCCAAATGTTGAGAGGCCTTCCTTCTTGTGTCAGAGTATAAAGGTCAAAGTCTGAGCTTTGGCTAAGTTTACACCACATTAACTACATCTGTATATAAATATCTGTTTGATCCCAAGAATAAATTTTCCCCTATAATGTATTCACAGTTGGCTAAATCTACTTCTTCTAGGATATTTTCTGTTTTATAACATGCAAGGAAAGTGTTTATGGTGTGAATATCTTCTAAAAATATAGACACTGTTAACAGATATGTGATTTGGGACATGATTATATCTCCCCTTTAAGTTTCTGCTAATGAATAATGGCCTTAATTTATGTTGGAGCAGACTCATTTTGCAATGTCACCTTTGAAACTTTCCAGTTTACTTAGGAGATTTTAACTAAGTGTGACTTAAAAAAAGATTGTACTCCCTGGCCACAATATGGCATTATAGACCTAAACATACAACCAGGCATATCATTTTGCAGGTTAGGATAGCTGTGATAGAGCTAGTCCAGACAATCTATTTTTTCAGCATTATGCCATTCTGTTTTGGATATTAAAAAAAAAGAAAAAAACACTATATGCTGAATGGCTTTGGAAAGGTGCGTGGTAATGGTGGGCAACCCTGAAAATGTCTGCTATACAGTTTGTACATATTCCTAATGTGATTACTGTTTCTGCTTAGAGCAGCTTTATGCACTTTAAGGGACAGACTAAAACTTGGCTTTTGTTGTGACTCTTATGAACATCTAATACAGACGTTTTCCAAGAGGAAATGTGGTCATTGTAGATAATTTGGTCATAGCATACTCAACTGTGAAATGTTTTGTAGGAAATGTAAGAGTTGTTGTTGTTGTTGGTCTTTTCAGCCTTTCCCAGTTAGGGGTCACCACAGCAGAACTCTGGTATACTAATGATTTGCAGTCGATTTTTATAGTGCTGAGTTGCCAGCCCGACGCCCAACCTTCAGCCAAGGCACGCCCATTCACGCATGTCTTCTGGAGGCCACTAGACCATGGGGAGGACATGCATACTTGACACAGAAGGCACTCCAGCTGAGAATCGAACAGGAGAACCTCTTGCTGTGAGGTAACAATGCTACCACTGTACCACCGTGGATATACAGGAAATGTAAGAGTACTGAGCACTTTTTCTTTGACTGTTCTCAAATAAGATTTTTAGAGGAACAAGGTAATTTACCTAGCAGTCCTACAGTCCCATTGAACACTATAAGCACCTTAGACATACAGGCTGATGGGCAAAGTGCCATAAACAAGGACAGTGATATAGGTGGGCAACTTACTCAAAACACAAATATTATAGATGATGGGGAGGGAAGAAGTGGTCAGGCAGATACTGCTTCCTTAGAAACAGAGCTTAATGATATTAATGAATATTATTCTAATACTATTGGCAAAGGGGTAAAGGAAGGAGACTTGAAGAGGAGTACCACGCAGTCAGCAAAAAAGGAAAAGAGATAACATAATTGTCTGCTTTCATAATCTTAACAGTATCATTAATAAAAAGCAGTTTTTGGTTGTTCAGAAAAGTTGCAATACTGTTAATGCTATACTGTTAATGCTATACTGTTAATGTTAAAGACATTTGTTGTCTATTGGATATTCATTTATTGACCACAAAGCAATTGCAACTGGCACACGTCTTGTGGAGCCATTATATTGTATGGTCATTTATTAAGATTTATGCAGTGTATTGCTATTCTTTAAAAAAAATCTAATTTTTAGATTCTGTTATTGTAACCTCAGAAGGTCTTATGCCTTTTTTAAATTGCTATATTTGCTCTTACTTATTAGATACACTGTGAAATGTTGTTTCATGTGTTAAAAAAAAGATGCATTTCCATCTCACTTGATATGGTTATAGTGGGTGACATAAATTGCCATATTGGGAAAACATAGAAAATTTAATTAGGACATTAAAACATTTATCTTGTCAACAACTAACATTGAATCCAAGTTTAGGGCCTAATTATACTAAAGGGACTTCATCCACTGAAGCTGAGTTTTGCATGACTTTTACTAAACTAAGTTTCTCTTCTCAGATCATGCAGCCATGATATTAACTTTAACTAAAATAATGCATGTTTACAAGTTGTGAAATGAGGTAACAGAAAACATACTGGTTGTATATTAGATAACATGTCTTGGAAACAGGAAAGTATTAATCTTTGGCATGAGCACTGTACACTTATTAATTACTGAGCCACTTGATCTGACAGGCAGTTTCATTATAAATTTAAATATAAGAAATGTTATTGTTTTATGGAACAAGAGATGTGGTCAGAAAAGAAAAGAAGGAATATCCTATGATAGCCAAAGGGTACAAACATTCTTCACAACATAATAACCTTTTGCTTGCAAATCATTTAGAGAGATGTTTAAAGAATATCATAGAAGACAGACTGAAAATATTATTTAAACAGAATTGTGTAGTGAAAGGGATTTAAACATAAGTCTTCACTTTTCTGAGTAAAAACATTAAAAAAGAAACTTGCTTAATAAATTGTATATGGTGTCCTAAAGGTTCATATCTACAGATGCAGGACAATATTCTTTCTTTTGTAGAGTGGTATGTAATTAAAATGTACAAAGCTTATCCAGCCTTAGCACGTGTACGGTCTCTCCCAAACTATACCAGAATTTAGTAATACTACATTAATTAACCATAATAATGACGGGATTAGTATATTGAAGAAATTTGCTGTCAACACTTCTCCAAGTTTGATGGCATGCCCTTTTCTTATTACACTTACATGCCATTATTTCAGATAAAAATATTTTTTACAAGTACTTATGAATCGTTACAATTTGATATAAAGAGCAGCTTATTTGTGAGAGTATTTATAAAAATGGGGATAGATCATTGCTAACCAAGTGGAAGATGAGAAACTATTACATTTAATTACACATTTTTTGCAAAATTATGAAATTTTTTTCAGCGAGGTGTATTTGAATTATATAAAGCCTATTAAAAATGCTTTGGTTTTATTACAAGAAAATTTCTAGCATACAGCCTAGACACAGAGAATTACTATTGTGTGATGTCAAAAATGCTGGACAAAGTTACTCTTTCTAGTATATGGGACATTCTGAAATCCTATAATATCCATATTTCTATACTATTTATATTAAAAATATATTTATAGAAATTCTTGGGTTAGGGCCATTGTTAACGTATAATTAGAAAATACCATTCTAGTATAGAGGGGAGTTAAATAAGTGTCCCCTCAGCAGTTTGTTATTTAGTTTACTTATGAATGTTGTTATTATACATTGTTCTAGTTATTATTCACCTTTACCAGTAACTATTATACCTGACCGACCTTTATATCACATCTCCTGCATTGTAGATCTTTGGTTTACTGACCACCATTCCAGCTTCTTGTGCTTTATTATTTATTTGTTACACTGATAATCAAATATTATTGAAAATACTGAAGTGGATTTAATGTCTTTATTTCACACTTTGGAGTCTATATTGAATAATGTGGACTTATTTTTCAACATAGAGAAGTATAAATGTTTAGGTGTATCTTCTATTTTTTCATAAAATTCCTTTCCAAATGGATAGTATACAAATATTTTCTATATTACATGACAAGCTATTTAAAAGAATGGGATGAGTTGCTGGATTCTGTTACAAATACAGTTACTCACTGGAAAGTATTTTCCTTATCATAATGGAAAAAAAGTGTATTTGTTACACTCTATTTTAGGCATGTCAGGATATGTAGGTAATGTATATTCTTTCCTATGGAGATGCACATTAAAAACTATAAAAATAGGTATAGTTTATTGGGGTCAATATCACATTATCAAAAGTGCAAAACCTGGAATGCTTCTTCATCAATCCCTATTTGTCAAACTCTGAATCCGTTGAACAATCGTTTCCGCAAAGTTTTCCCCATGGTTAGTAACTAGTGGTCCATCACTGGGGATTTTCCCTTTTCCCCACTGTAATGCAATCTCAGAGTTTGAATATTTAGTTAAGGGTATGGGGGCACAGCCCCCCCCCACCAGAGTGGATTTTGAATACTGCTGTTTTTGATGTGGTCAGGAGGTTGGCCCACTTGTTACTTACCGTGGGAAAAATTTGGCAGTAATGATCATTCAATAGATTCAGAGTTTGACAAATAGGAACCAATGAAGAGGCATTCAATGTTTTGCAGTTTCGGCAAAGTGACATAGACTTGTTTATTGTAAGACTACTGAAGGCAGATTAGGCATGTATAACTCCGGTGTATTTCTGGCCTCATTACATTTTTATTAGGTATTAAATTGAAAGATACTAACAATCTTGGTAAATTGTTATTGGTTAGATATAATACTATCTGGAATATTTCAGTCTTGGTAAATTGTAACTTCCTATATAATACTATCTGGAATATTGCCTTTGTAGGAAAATTTAAGACTGTGGGAAACTATCTTGCTAGGTAATATTATTATAAATGTTTAGAATGGAAACTTAATCATAGAATATGCTTCATCATAGGAACTTCTAGTATTAATCTGTAATTATTACGTTTTATTACATTAGACCACAGGCTACTTAGACTACGAATATAGAGAAAATGATTACTGAACATCAGCTCTGATTTGCTCTATAGATTGATTATGGGTAAAGTAAAGGTTAAAGGTTTAGCGAAATATAAAATTAATAAACAATAGGCCAGATTCATAAATGTCTACATACTCTTTTCCGATAAGACTCAAGGCCTGAAACAACTACAAGCACTATTGGTGACCCCCTGCTGGCTGAGGAAAGGAAATCTGTATTATTTCTCTGTGATTTTCTTAAACTGATACAGGTGCTTTCTGTTTTACCTCCTCCATTTTGTTTTCTGTTTTAAGAAATCTACTTGGCCTGGTGTTTTTCTTCTATGTGGCAGACAGACATTTAAATTACCTAGGCTTCACATTTCATATACTTTTTTCATTAGTTAATGTGTTTCATGAGTGATATTTAAATACACAGATATTTTCTGGGTCTTTGCCTTTTTTGCTAAGAATTAAGGCCTGCAAAAACCATAAGCACTGATGGTGACTCCCTGCTGGGCGAGGAAAGTAATATATATATATATATATATATATATATATATATATATATATATATATATATATATATATATATATATATATATATATATATATATATATATATATATATATATATATATATATATATATATATATATTATATATGTTTTATATACATATATATATATATATATATATATATATATATATTATATATGTTTTATATATATATATATATATATATATACATATATGTTTTATATATCTATATATATATATATATATATATGCACACACATATATATATATATATATATATATATATATATATATATAGATAGATAGATATTGATAGATATAGATAGATAAATATGTGTCTGTGAATTGCTTAAAGTGATAGAGCTGCTTTCTGTTTTAACTGTTCCATTTTGTTTTTGTTTTAAGAAATATATATGCTTGGCCTGGAGTTTATGTTCTATGTGACAGATAGACACTTACATTACCTAGGCTGCACATTACACGTTTTTTTTTCTTCCATTGGTTACTTTGTTTCTTGCAAATGCACCGAGAATTTCTAGGTCTTTATCTTTTCTGATAAGACTCAAGGCCTGCAAAAAATACAAGCACTGTTGTTGAAATCTTGCTGGTTATTTTTCCCCGTCAACACTCCCATTCATTAACCTGCATTTTAAATTTGTTGATTTTAAGCTGCCCACCCTTACTGTAAATTGAGCTTTTTAAGCACCTCCCTTTCTACACTGCTGTTTATGTCTTGAATTATTTATCTTTCCTTGTGTTTATTTAAAAAAAGTATGTTTTGCCTCTCATTGTCTGTTCTACTGATTTATTGCTCTGAATTCATTATCTAGCTAGCTATTAGGTTCATGAGTTCATAGGTGTGTACTAGGCTAATGGCCCTGGAGCAATTGCAAGCCTAGCCCATAGGATTACCCTGGCACCGTGCCACCGATCTTAGTTCCCAGTGCCTCTGTCAAGTAGAGCCACTGGAGTGATCCCCAGGGTGAATTTTCTATTTCCCATCCACTCATCAAGATTTCTCTTGAAGAGGGCCAGTGAGACACTCCACTTGACATGTATGGGAAGTCTATTCCATAGCAAGGGCAGTCTCTGGGTTATAAACCCGTCCCTCCAGCTTGTTCTGTTGATTGTGGTAATGATGTTGAGGTCTCTGGAGCATGTAGTGTGGAGGGATTGGGATTTCTTTAGATGTAGCATTTCTAAAAGAGCTGGGTCAGACATGGCTTTTTAAGTCAAGCAGAGATCGCCTCTAAGTAGGTGATATGAGACAGAGAATAGTTGGAGTTTTTTGAGTCTGTCCATATAGGACAAGTGTTTAAGGCCTAAGATCCTCTTTATGAGGTATTGTTGCGGCCTCTCCAGTTGTTGTAGGTGTCTAGTGAGGTACATGCCAAATGGGGCATTGTACTCGATGATTGGCCTAATGAGGGAAGAGTAGAGGGAGACAATGACCTCTTTCTTCCTGGATGCAAAACCCTTAATAATGAAATGTGCCAGATAGAAGGACTTTCTGACCACAGTGGAAATGTGGTAGTCAAAAGAGAGGTTCCTGTCAACCTGTGTTGCCAGATCTCTTATGACATCTTCTGTGTTCAGTGGACTACCATCAATGTGGTAATTCATATGAACCGGGTTTTTCCCAAAGGAGATGACAACACGATTTTTGGCACTGAGCTTAAGGCCATGGTTCTGACACCAGTCATTTGTCTCAGCGAAGCCTTTTTGTAAGATGTCAACATCACTTGGGGAGTTAATTATGGCTCCCAACTTGCAATCATCTGCGAGCTTTGTCAGCCAGAGTCCCTTCATGTTTTGAACTTCAGAGAAGCAGATACCAAACAGGAGAGGACCCAGGACCGAATCCTGTGGGACTCCACTTGTGACTGGTCGACAGTCTGACTTGGAGTCAGCTACTTTCACACTGTGGGTTCTATCTGTGAGCCAGTTTGCAACCCACCTAGTGATATAGGGTTTGATGCCTAGCTTAGGGAGTTTTTCTATGATTCCTGAGTGAGGAATGGTATCAAAGGCCTTGGCCAGATCAAGGCAGGCTGTATGAACCACCTTGCAGGCATGGTCTACCCTTCACAAAACAAAACTATGTGGGATCCAGAGTTTGGAGGTTCCCTATATGTTTGCTTATTAAGCCCATGATGATATATTCCATAGCTTTGCATATCAGACTTGTCAGGCTAATGAGGCAATAGTTCTCAGGGTCTGAAGTCGCTCCTCCTTTGTAGAGAGGGATGACTGTAGCAGTGTGCCATTTGGTAGGGACAAAGCCTGAGGTGAGCTTGTGATTGAACAGGGGACACAGGTGATGTGCCAGTTCACTTTATAGTTCATGTAGAACACAGTCAGGGATATTATCAGGTCCCATAGAAGCTGTATTCTTGGCCTTGGACAGTGCTGTTTTAACCTGTGCAGCAATAATACTGGGTGCCTGGCAATCTACTTGTATTGTGATTGGCCCTTTGGTGTGGAGAGAGGGGTAAAGTTGGCACTGAATCTGTCAGCCAGTATATTGGCAATATCTGTTGGCTCAGTATAGGAGGTGCCATTGTGCAACAGCTCTGAGCAAATCTGGGTATTGCCATGGAGATTCATTACATAAGTCATGTCTAAATTTCTAAATGTATCTGTAATTTTTCTATGTGGAGCTTTTCTCCCCGGGGCTCTTCTGAAAAAGGGGTTTTTCAGCTGTCAAACACCCCCGGTTAAAAAATGTAAAATAAAAAATAAATAAAACTATAGAAGGCCTTGTGGTTATCTTTACTATCTGCTGCAATTCTGTTTTCATAGCTAGCTTTAGAGGATTTGATGAGGGATCTCAGCTTTTTGTTGAGGCTGATAAGGGAGTTTTTCCAGTCTTGGGACGTCACCTTATTTCTCATCAGTTTCCTCCTTCTGTTGTAGAGATTGTTTATGGCAGGGGACCACCAGATTGGCTTCCATTTTTTGGAGGAGAGCATCTGGGTTCTATTGGGTATGGCGAGATCCATGCATTTGTGTACGTGTTCGTACAGGGCATTAGGTATGATTTGGTGGTCATGCAGCTGTTCTCCAATTGCATGGGTGCCATGAAGTTAGCCAACTCTTTTGAGGAGCCCAAAGTTAGCTTTGGAGAAGTTTTTCATGGTGGTTACCTTTGCGGGGGGGTGGGGGTGGGAGGGATGTGGATTTCCAAGGTGATTAGTTTGTGGTCGGATCTAACCAGGGAGGATTTGACTATTGGTACAGAGCAATGGTCACCCATGTTAGTAATGACCAGGTCAAGGATGTTGCTACCTCTAGTGGGGGTAAGAATGAGCTGGTCCAGGGCATTGGAATTAATGAATTCCAGGAAACGCTGGGCAAGTGTGTTGGTACATGAGTAGTTTTCTCAGTTAATGGAGGGGTAGTTGAAGTCACCCAGTGTGAGAATGTTAGGTTGGACCCTAATATTCTCCAGGGTGCTTAGGAATGTGGAGTGTAAGTCTTGGGTCATGGTTGGGGACCTATAGCAGGCTATGACCTGAATCACTGTCTTACCCAATGTTAGCTGCACCTGAAGTATCACTGATGTGTCATGATGGGCTACCAGTCTGGAGGTGTGTGCATCCTTTATGAATATGGAAACACCACTGCCTTTGGAGCAATTGGATGAAGTGGTGTATTTTTACACTCTAGCATGTTTTGTCTATGCTTTTACATCAAGAGAACAGTGGATTTTCCATTTAGTGGCAGTGTGTGGAAGTCTAGTCTGTATAGGTTGGGAAAACACACTGCAGATTCTTGCATGTAGTTGTTTTATTGGCTGGAGGGATTATTAATCAGTTTACCTTGCTTTCAGTGCCTTTATAAATTCTGCACAATTGAGTGTCTCTTGGTTCACTTCTACAATGCAAAGCACTTTTATTGAGTAATCACAGTTTTAAAAGCTGTTTAAAGCACACTACTGTATCTGTATCTTTAAGTTTGTTTGTGGTAGCATTTCGCTCTGGACACTCTTTTACTCTGCTGTTACATTAGAAGGACTGTGATTATTCACATAGTTTCATTAGGTGTTTACCTGGTCTCTCTGAGTTGGGTGGCACACAAAAAGGGCTCTAACTACCCCTCAACTTCTCAGCACAAGAAATCTGGACAAAACTAGAAATAAAGTAGTGGGGGGTGGCAAAGGCCAAAAAAATAGAGACAGATTGTAAAATTTTGTACTGTAAACTTAGAAAATTACTAGAATAACATGTTTTGAATTATTATGTATTTTTGAAGGATATGAAGCCTGAAACTCAAATATCTGTAATTATTTAATATGTATTTATTTATTTTATTTACATTTGTTAACCAGGTAGAGTCCGGCTGGGCAAGTAGCCCATTTTTCAGTGGAGACCTAGGGAGATACGCTCCATAACAATAGTACAAAAAAGATTACAAATTGTTTTAAAAGATTTACAAACAATATACAAAAAGTTTGACAGTTGCCAACAATCACAATTTACAAAAACGGGAATGTAAAACAGAAAACATTACATTTCTTAAGCCTTACTACAGACAGTAATATGAAACTCATTAGGTATATAACTAAAAGCCATTGTGGTATTTTCATTTGTTAGAAGACAGACAAGAAGATAGTAGAATACAAAACATTTCATTGAAGGTTGAGAAAATCTCAATAATTTGCTGGCAAGCCACACATTTTATGAGGAAAAGATCAAAAACATGAGACAAAAATCTGGAGATTCTGCAAAAATCTGGGCAGTTGATAGGTATTTGTAGTTGTTTTATTGGCCAGAGGGCTCAGTAGTCAGTTTACATTATTTTGAGTCATAGTATAAATTTGGCACATTTGCACAGAGCTGCTTGCTGTGCCAGTGCCCTGTGCAAAAGCAAACACCTGGAAGCATTGCTTATTTTCATTATACTGTGAAATCTTACTGTGCTAGTTACCTTATTATAGCACCCAAGACTATTGCTGTTCAGAGAGTATCCGATTTAGAGCTGAGCAGCACCACTGGTTAGGTTAGCTGCAGATTACACTAAGTAAGTACCCTTTCCTCATCCAGTTACAAATGCCCTCCATTCCTATCCTTTCAAGTACACATTAGGACCTGCAGTCATGGAAGGGCACTTTCCTGCTATCTTGGCATTCAGCTTGGTGGGCAATGGCATCTAGAGATAATGTAACAATTGCCTTCTATGCAATGACAATCACGTAATTCTCAAACAGACCAATACAGTATGTGAGAGATGTAGTTACACATTGACACTGGAGGCTAGACTCCTGCATACAAACTCAAAAAGAAACAAACAGGTTGTCAACGGCTCACACACATAACTCACCACACCCGCAAAGGACCACACCCATAGAACCACATATGTGGAGGTGCTGACATGTAGCCTCAAAGGCCTCTCAGGCCAAGCCCTCAGAAACTCTGCATGTAAGCAAACAAGACAATTCCAATCACAACACATGAAGCCACATTTCATTGTGTCTCAGCTACCAAGGCTATAAGTGGAAACACTCCACAAACTAATATTCTGGTCATAGGCGACTCCATTGTGAGACACGCTGATGTCCTTCTTACCAGGGAAAGGTTACAGGTAATTGCCTGTCAGGGGCCAGAATTCAACAGATCATGCAGGCAATCAGGCCACTTACCCTTAAGTACCAGTATGACTCATTCATAGTCATTATTGGTGTGACTGACCTGAGATGTACCTGCTTAAAATATATGATGAGAGACATGATTGGTTTAGAGAAGTTTTACATGTTTTGATCGTTTCTTTTACTATAGATGAATTGAACATCTTATGTGTGTTTACGGAGATAGTACTTACCAATAATTTCATGCACTTTGAGGGTGAATATTTTAAACAAATGACTGGTGTGGCTATGGGTGCCCCCTATGACACATTTTACTCTAATATGATTTTATGGTACTAGGAGGAGATATTCGTGTTTAACTTGGAATATATGGAGCACATAACTATGTTTTTAAGAGTTTTGGATGACATGTTTATTGTTTGGAAAGGCGGTTTATCAGAATTACAAGATTTTATAATCCTTATTTGGAAAGGTGATGAAGAACAATTGAGGTCTTTCTATGATAAAATAAATCAAGACACCAGTTTTTTAAGATTTTCTATGGTTAATTCCAAAGATGTCATACCCTATTTAGACGTATATGTTGAACAACTACCAAATGGTATACTTAACACTGGAGTTTTTCGAAAGGATTGCTATAGAAATAACTTTCTCCATCGAAGCAGCATGCATCCTAAGCATGTCTTTGGTAACATCGTCAAAAGTCAAGCCATGAGGGTATCTAGGCTGTTTTCTGAAGACTCATGCTTTAAAACAGGCATAGAAGACTTGAGGAATAAATTTATAGACAGGTCTTACACGGTAACAGAAGTTGATGCTTCTTTAGGTATCATAGGTGAATTGAGAGAAGGCAGGGCTTTTCCCTACTTCTCTAGTAAACGAGATGATAGTAGCATCACCAAAACTAGCAGTGGAGTTATCAGAATACCGATACATTTTACACAAGATGTAAATAGTATTGAAAGCATATATCGGAAACATTGGGACATCTTGCTAACAGATCCAGTTATTTCTGAGATATTGAGCGAAGAACCAAAATTTACATATAAAAATAAGTTGAATTTACACAGAATGTTATGTGGTCCGAATAGGTTTGACATAAATACAACCAGTAATCATAAAATGACTAAAAAATGTCAAAAATGCAATTATTGCAAATTCATTAAAGAAACTGATAAATTTAATCATCCTATTACAGGACAAGAATTTCATTTCACAGTTTCTGCCACTTGTGAGACCTGCCATGTGGTGTACCTGGCAACCTGTGTACACTGCCCCATGCTTTTATGTAGGGAAGACGGACAGAAAGTTTAAAGACCGAATTAGGGAACACTTATATAAAATCAAAGTTAGATGATCTTCAAATGCTCTGTCTAGGCATGTAATTAATACATCTACCCAACATAGCTTTTTGTTTCAAGTAATTCAAAACAATGTTCTATCTCGTAGAAGAGGAGATATTTTTAACACCACAGAACAGATAGAGGCCAAATGGATCATCAGGCTTAGGGCTGATTTGTACCCAGGCCTCAATGACAGAGTCTCCATCAAACCTATACTTAAAGCTAGGAAACTTCATTGAAGCTTTTCACCCCTTTGCCACCCTTTATCAACTTCTGGCTGGTTTTACTTTTATATTTATAACATTTTCATACCTCATATTTTTCCATTTCTGTCTCTATCGTTGTCTCTGTATTTTACTCTGCAGGCTTATTAGGGGCCAATTGTTATGAAAGATGCTGATATACCATGTATTCCTCTTTCATCCAGCACACATATTTCACCTGATTTTGCACATTCAGTCTCATATATTTTTATGTTTATAATATCAGCCGTTATCAACATCTTTGCGTGTGCACATATCTGTTTTGAATGATTTATGCTGTTACAGATATTATGATATTTAGAAGCACACGCTGTACAAATTTTAGATGCAGTCTTTTGAATGATCATTTTCGTACAGTTATAATTATGCTAAATAGCTCATGTGTAGATATTAATATCTTTATTAATTTGATCCCTATTTTAAACATGTATTTATACATACAAGTATTTCAAATGGGACTATATCGCTTATTATTAAATACTAAACATGCGTGCCATTTTTGTTACTAGTATGCATATAAGTGCAGTATTTATAGGAAGATAGTATGTAATTGTGAAACACTTTATTTGCTGCATACTGTCTATGAGATGGTTACATAGATATTTAAATTATTTTAAAACATTTTGAATGTTACATGCAGCAGCAGTTAAAGTAGGGTGAAATGTTATTTTAGAACATTTTATTGTACACTGTTTACAAAATGTCTGCATATATATTTTAAATATTTTAAATAATTTAAAACATTTTATAAGATTTTATATTTAGTAGGATGTGGCATCAGAGTTGCTTGTAGCGTTTTACTACAAAAGTGATGTCAGTTTAAATATTTTATGTATAACAGGATGTGACATCAGAGTTGACTTCAGTATGTGCAAACAGGATGTGACATCGGTAGTTGACTCTAGCATTTTGCTATAAAAGGGATGCTAGTATGTTTGTTTGTTAGTGGCCTGATGAAGATTCGTTGAAAGCGCTAGCCCTGTGTTCTAATTATTTTAATAAACGTGGTTTCTACTGGACGCTTGGATTTATTTCTACATGCTGGCTTCGTGTTTTTTCTACAAGCTATTGCCCAGTGGATGAGTAGGTTCGAATGAACACTCTATGGTGATTTTGACTCTTTTTTATTGGATCAAGAGTTCGCAAAGTAAAGCGGTTTGTAGGTTACAGCTTCGTTTCTTTTTGTGGAACATTTGGTTACCTTTTGTGACTGACTTGAATTGAACACAGCAAGTATACTTCCCACTATTTAAGCCTGTTTTTTTGTTGTATTTTATAAGTCTTGTTTATTATCAGGCGAACAGAGTGTAGTGAGCATTATTCTTTGTTTTTAAACATTTTCAAATGCTTGGTGATGGGCCAGATTAGAATATCAAAAATAGTTTCCAAAGATGATGAATTTATTTAGTGAAATCAAAAGACTGATTGAAATGTTCAAGGTAAGGTGTTACCATTTAAAGATGTATCTTGAGATCAGGAAGGAGGTATTAAGTAAAAGGTATGATAGGTTTCCTCTCTTACTAAATAAAGGAGAATTTGTAAGTAAAAAAAAAATCTTCTATGAGCGTACTATGTTATTAAAATTTGTGAATGAGACAAGTGCTATTAAACAACTTAAATCAAATCACTGGAACATTATCAAAAGTGATAGCGTTACAGGTAAATGTCTAGGTAATCAACATTGCCTTGTTTATTGTTGATAAAAAACATCAAAACCTTAAAGAGAAGCTTGAATCAGTGAATATACGTACTGGTTATATTTTTAACATTATGAAACCAAAGGCACTTAAAATGTGGCTTCTGCAGACAGTGTAAATATCTTTAAGAGGGGTAACAATAAATTAGGAGTTTAAATTAAACCATGCTGTTGATTTTAGTTCTAGAGGGGTGGTTTATATTGCTTTCTGTGATTTTTGCCACACATTCTATGTGAGGTAAACTGAATGTGCATTCAGGAAAAAATTATGAACATTATCTACTGCCAGTCATTAGCGGACCGGAGTTCCGCTGTGGCGATCCCTAACCGGGGAAAGCCGAAAGAAGATAGATCATGCAGCAGTAATGAGAACAATGCACTTTATAGGCACAAATTAGAATGTGCACACAATACCAAATGTTACTTTTTATTCTGGGTCAGGTTTTACCTAACCATAGGTGCAGCACTTGGTAATATGTAGTAGAATATAGAGAGCTTTTGTGGAAAATTAGAATAAATTTGGCTTAATGATGGTGCGTCTTTAAGAAATGTACTTCGACTGCATGCTGAAAATTATAAAGCATGTATTTTTTCACATTTTTTAGACATGATTACATTCATGACTTATTAACTTGTTTATAATAGTTTTGATTTCAAATACTTCTCTTACAACATGTATTTCTATTTCATACATTATGAATTTTTTATGTACTTTTTGAAAATTGATGCTTTATGCCTTTAGTTTTCCATGATTGGTTTGGAATGGTCACATGGTTGGTTTTTAATTGATATTTAAATACATTTAGTTAGTTGGTTTAGAAGTTTTGATGAAGTCCTTATGTGAAACAGGTGAAAGAGCTCAACTTCTATGAGTGTGTTGTATTAAAATCTATGTTTCTATCATTTTTTCAGTCTGGTGTAGTCTTTTGTGAGCCTTAGCATTCTCTCAGCTTTGTCAGATTAGACATGACTGAGCTCTCAGAATGTGTATCACAGGCAAGGTAAGAGCCAAGCACTGAGTAGCATTCGACCATCTCCAAGGATGATGCCACTACCAGCAGAAATGATTGACTTTAACAACTGGCTTAGCTACTGGCATCATTCCAATGGGAGGAAATGGTTGACAGGCCATGCTGCTTTGCCAGAGTGGTCTTCACCTGTCACCTTTAGGCTTTTGGATAGTGGCCAAAACATTATCCACCCCTACACTGTCTATTTTAGGCATTGCCAAAAAGACAAACCTTCCAACATAACAAAAGTTACCCTGACAAGCTAAAGGTGTTACTGCTCAATGCTAGGAGCCTCAACAAAAATATGCCCTTACTGAAGCTCTCCTCACCCTGGAGAATACTGATGTCTGTGCAGTTACTGAAACAGGTAGTGCATGGTTATAAAGCCTTTCATACTTTTTGACCACTCAGTGAACATCAAAGTACAAAAGGAAGAGGTGTATTTATCTACATAAAGGATAAGCACACCTCAAGGCTAATCAAACAATATGACATGCTTGAGCTACTCCATGTCCAACTAACCATGGGAAAATTTAATTACCATATTGTTGCTAGCTACTGATTCCCCACTATGAACCAGGAAAACCATACTTCATACCTGAAGTTACTACAGTCACTCACCATCCAAAACAATACCATACCCGTGGTTGATTTTAACTACCCCTCCTTTAATTGGGAGGCATACATGACCACAAACATGCAGGCCCAAAGATTTCTTGAGTTTGTAAATTCAAATGACCTGGCGCAGCTTGTCTGTACTCCCACTAGGAAAACAAATACCCTAGATTTGGCATTCACAAATATGGAGGAGTGCTGCATCGCTACTAGTGTGATGTCCAAACTGGTGAGATCAGATCGCCAAATGGTCTGCCTTGAAATAAAGGTAAAATTATTCCCCCTTCCTAACCCCATAAATGTTAAGAACTTCTGTGAAGTAAATTACCATCTACTAAGGGACAACCTAACTAGTTTCCAAGCTTCCCCAAATCCAAGAAACATGGAACCAGGTATACACAAAACCCCTGTGCAACCATATAAACAACTGCATAGAAATAGCAGTACTACATTGAAGTAAATCAGGTCAAACTGCAAAAACCAGCCACCCTGGTGAACCTCTGGTATTAATAGGTTGTGCAACAAAAGAAAGAAAATCCTGTTGAGAAGTACGAGGGAATGTACACAACAGAGCAAAAAGTCCCTCATTATTCTAAACAAGTGAATTAGGGAACTATGTAAGTCTCTAGAAGCAGACTTTGAGGTATAAATAGCCTCCAAAGCTAAGGATAACCATAAGACATTTTTCAATTATGTCCGTAATCTTAAGAGCATCACCCAACAATTTGCGGAATTAGTTGTAGATGGCATTAACTATACTCAGCTGGAAGATATAGCAAATCTGCTGTCTGACAAACTCAGCTCAAATTTCACCTCCCTATCACCCTCACTTATCCACCAAGAACTCCCCTCCACACTCCAATGCCAATTATCACCGAAGAACAGGTTGCCGCTGTGCTCTCTAAAGCAAAAACATGGCTTCAGTAGGGCCTGATAATATACCAGATTGCCTCTTAAAAAGCTTAAATCAGGACTTGTTAGGTCCATTAGCCTCTCTATTTAACCACAGACTTTGAACTGGCTTTGTCCAGATAGAGTGGAGGACAGCAGCAGCAGTTATCCCTCTGCATAAAGAGGACCATCTAATGACCCAGGAAATTACAGACTCATAAGTTTGACTAGTTTTATATATAAGGCCATGGAAAGAATGACCATAAATTTGATAAATAATGACATAGGAAACCTCCAATCGATGGACCAGACCCAATTTGGCTTTGTCAAGGGCAGGTCATGCCCACTGAATCTGGTGGATTTCTTTAAGAAAGTCACTAAGGTCATGGATGAGAGTAAAAGAGTACATACTGGTTAACTCAACTTGGCCAAGGCATTTGACACATTTCTCCACTCGGGTATTATAAATAAACTCATAAACACCTAGAAAGCTTTCAGCCTATAAAACTGGGCATAAATCAATATATCACCAGATAGCTAGTCAATTGGCTTATACGGGGCACATGGCTGATGTGGGTGAATCCAGATTCAGTGAGTGGTCAGTTACTAGTGGTGTGCCACATGGTTCAGTGCTGGGAACTCTCCTGTTCAGAATATGTTTTTCTGAATTCAAGGCTAATGTGGAGGACCTCTGGATGGCAAAGTTTGCTAATGACTGCAAGTGGGGGGGCAATCATTGAATCCCACAATGATGTAGATATCCTTCAGGAGAGTGTAGATCAAACAAATGATTGGTGCCAGAACCATGGCCTAAAACTAAATGTAAAAAAATGCATTATCAACCCTTTGGGAAGCCAAATACTCTTCCAAATTACAACATCAATACCACACCCATAAGAGTAAACTCAGAGGAGAGAGATCTAAGTATAGGTTCATAGGTATTCACTAGGTTAATGACCACAAGGGCCGTTTTAACCACAGTCACATATCCCAAATCTCTGACAAGTTCTGGTTCTCTTGATAAGTGTAAGCAGGGGCTTGGGAGATGAAACATTTACAAGCAGGGGCCTGGGAAATGAACCATTTACAGGTAGCCTGTGTGCATTAGAGATATATGTGCTAAACCAGGGATGAGCTTCCTGTTCCCCATGTAATTGCCCAAGTAACATTAGAATTGGTTTAAAGAGGAACTCTGCTTCACATGGATAGTGAGCCTATTCCAAAAAAGGGGGTAGTCTCTGGGAAATAACACATCTCTCCAGCAAGTCCTATTTATATCATAGGTAAGGCTTAAGTCTTTAGAATGGGTAATTCTGGTGCTGTTTGTTTTGTGGATATGCAGGAGGTCCATCAGAGTGGAGTCTAACAATGCCCTATATGCCAGGTATAGATCTTCCCTAAACAACCTGTAGGAGACAGAATAAAGGGACACGGCCTTGAAGCAGTCTGCATAAGACATTTATTTATGCCATGGATTATTTTAGTGAGAAACCTCTGTGGATGTTCCAATTGTTGGATATGCCTGGTTAGGTACATACCAAAGAAGGCATTGTATTCAGTGATAGGTCTTCTGAATCCTGAATACAGTGAAATAATGACTTCCTTGGACCTAGATGCCATACCTTTGTTTATATGTTTGCCAACATAGAATGAGTTTTTCATTACTGTAGACATGGGATGGTCAAAAGCTAGATTACTGTCTATGTCTGTCCCTCAGTCCCTAACTTCTGGGTCAACTCTAAGAGCTGTGTTGTCAATATGATAGTTATGAGGGGTGGATGACTTCCTGTAGGATACTATTATGGATTTCTTGGCATTTAGTTTTAGCCCATGGCTCTGACACGACATGTTTGTTTGTGCCAGGCCTTCCAGGAGAACATTTGTGTCAGTGTGGGATTCAATGACAGTTCCCAATTTGAAATAATTTGCAAATGTAGTCAACAGGTGACCATTGACACTGGCCTTGACTTCAGAGAAGTAAATACCAAAAAGGAACAGTCCAAGGACCAATCCATGTGGTACTCCACTTGTGACTAGCTTTTTTGTAGCGGTGGACTCCCCATTTTTAACTTCCTGGTTACTGTCTTTGAGCCATTTGGCTATTCATCAGGTAACACGGGTTGGTACCTAACCTATTGAGTTTGTCAACAATGCCCTGGTTGGGTATTGTGTCAAATGCCTTGGCCAGGTCAAGGTAGGCAGTGTGAACAATTTTGCTGAAGTCCATTGTTTTGGTGACCTTCTCAAAGAACTCCACCACATTCAATAGGCATTACCAGGACTTGACAAAATCAGATTGGGTTGATTCCAGTGTTTGGAGGGTTACTATAAGATTTTTTTATCATTTCCATGATAATTCTTTCCATGGCTTTATATATAAGGCTAGTGAGACTTATGGGTCTGTAGTTTCCAGTGTCTGTAGCTGGCCCACTTTTGTGCAGAGGGATGTTGGTTGCAGTTCTCCATTCATCAGGCACAAAGCCTGTTTGGAAGTCGCAATTAAATAGCAACTCCAGAGGGCCTGATAGGTCACAGATAGAGAGGAGCCTGAACTTTTACCACCATGTGTACACAGTGTTGAGGAAGTCCTTTTATGTAGCACAACTTCCAAGTAATGGCATGGCATTCAGAGCCACAGGAAATTATAGTCCTGCTGTACTCAGCCCTCATTATACCAATAATTGAGTACAATGCATCACTTGACATGTGCTTGACTAGGCACTTACAGCAACTGAAGTGACCTCAAAGGTTCTTCACAAAGAAAATACACAGTGCAAACAACATGAACTATGCAGATAGACTAAAAGGCCTATCCTTTTACTCTGTCTCCTAATGACTGTTAAGGGATGACCTAAGCCTGACTTACAAGGCAGTTCCAAATCCAGCTCTAATAGAACTGCTACACATCTGCAAGTCAAACAGCACAAGTGTCACCTAATCTAGTGATCTAAACTTAGTGACTCAAACAAAATGTGCTGGAGAGACAGATATGTGTCTTAGAGATGGTCCCTTCTTTGGTACAGGCTTCCTATTAACATTAAGCAGAGCCCTTCCCAGACTTTCTTCAAATGCAGTTTGAATCAATGGATTGGGATTCACCAATTCACACCTGAGATAGTTAGTGCCTCTGTCCCTTATGGACAAGGACAGTCTGTAAGATACTCAATACACAGGCACAAGTCCACGTCATCCACTTGCCCCTAGGGCCATATATTGGATAAAATCGGGTTATACTAGCTAGGCTTGTAAGGGCCCTTAAGCTGTTAGCCTAATCAAGAATATCCCTACCACCTTTTTGTGTTGTCTATTCACTGAAAAAGATTACATTAACTTTAGAGATACCTGGGAATTCAATAATCTCTGCGCAGGCTTTGCGCAAAGCCTTGCACCGATTTTACAAGTCATTGTGATGAGCAGCAGCACTAATCACATTTACATGCTGCTCATCACACTTACATGAATACAAGCAAGGTTTTGTGGCCAGCAACACTGCTGCTGCTAGGAGAGACTGTGCAGAGCAGCATGGCTACAGGAGCAAGAAGCATTCAAGTTTCCCTACAAGCAAACGTGCTTGGTGAGATTGTGCCGAAAGCCACAATGACTACCAAGAGTTAAAATATTGCAATAACACCAGTAATAAAACAGGAAGAAATTGACTGATGTACACAACCATAATTATTTGCAGAATGAAATAATGGAGGGGAAAACATGGACAAATACAAGAAAACATACTAGGCAGGGAAAGTGTGCTGATGAAAATGTACACAGATATGAATGATATGAATGAATAAAGAGGAAGAGAGCATGTAAATACGGCAATGTCCCTAACATAGGACATGTCAATATATGTGCACTTCAAAGGCAAGTCAGCAGCATAACATTAAGCACATATATATGGGCAGCAGAGTACATACTGCTGTTTAAACCTCCTGTGTGAGTATATGATATCAATACACATGATAGTAAATATGTAACAGTCACACAATATAACATGTCAGTGGAGGTCAATGGCTGTGATATAAACATCACTAACATGTTCACTGAAGAGGATATTTAACAAGGACAGTATATCCAATAGGGGGTATGTGGCATGTACTCTGAATATTGCTGATCTCTGGCTGCATTTTATTTTGAATTGAAGTTTTTCATTTAAGGTTTGGTTACTTCTAACTTCTATTTTAAATCTTATGCTTGTGTTACATTTGCTTTGCTTTACGTTTTCTGTTCCGTTGGAAGAGGTTTTGGCTAAGGTCATGTAAACATGTTGTCACAGAATTTCTTTGCAAACAATGAATAACAGCTTACCTTCATTAGATCGTATGTCATTTCTCTGTCATCCGTTAGTGGTAAAGTAAAGCAGCAAGAACACAGAATGATGACCCACATTTGTTCGAATGGCTGTTATACGAATGTGCTGTGCCATTCGAATATTTAACTTTTGCCCAGATCCTATCAAGGTAATGCACGGTCGCACAATAAAATGCGTAAATGCGCTACCTCGGTCTGACATTCACAGAGTACACTTTGTTAAGGAAATATATACACCGGAGCAAAATTATTACATTGGATTATTGCACAGCTGAAGGAAATATTTAACAATGATGCAGGTAAACTCCATGCTTGTAATATTGTATAAATGTGAAGTAATATTTAAAAGTATTACGGACCATTATATAAATGTGTCATTTCAGAATGAGGAAGCAGGTATGGTGGAGTACACACCTGGAACAGTGACTGCTACATATGAGACATTAAAAACATAAGAGGGACATCAACTACTAGTTGTACTAGTTGTATTGGTGCTACATTCATAAAAATAGGTATAGGTGCAAAGAGAGGTGTGTAACAGAAAGCTCTTCCGAAGGGTATAAACTGTTAAAAAGCAGTAGCCATTATCATGCCCCAGACATTGTAAAGGCAGAGGTCGTTAAAGTATGAAAACAACTAAAACAACAAGCAGACCACTCTAGAGAAGACCCGTGTAAGGTAGTCTCTGAAGTGCTAGCAACCACCTGTGCAGCTGTCATAAGTGAGTTACCCAACACGATGGCTTTGAAACAGAGTGTATCTAGAATTAGATATAAAAAGAAGATTGACACTTTTAAAGACATGCATTCTCTGAGGGAGCTAACACCAGAGATGATACCTATTAAAAATCATTGTTTTATCAAACAACATGCTAATGATGTGCAAGGGGTTGATAATGTAGCAGTACTCACTAATGAGGATAATCTAAGAATGTTATGTGCATCTGAATATATACTGGGTGATGGTACATTTCCAATTAGCACAAGGGAATGTCACCAGGTGTACAGTATTCATTGTGCTTTGGACAGCAGTCAGAGTAGGAAAGTTGTTCCTGTAGTATCTTACCTAGTAAAACAGAAGAGCGTTATGATACCTTTTGGAGAATTATACTGGAACTATGCACCCGTTATGACTTGCAGTTGTTGCCTAACATGATACTGACAGACTTTAAATGTGGAGCTGTAAATTGTATTAAAAGATATTTGAGTAACACTGCCACTAAGGGATGCCGGTTCCATTTGTGCCAGATTGTGTGGCGCCAAATTCAGAAGTTGCACTTAGCCTCTGATTTTGGGAGTAGTGTAGCATTCTCTATGTTATGTAAAGAAATACTGGCCTTAGCATTCATTGTGCCTAACGACATTGCCAGTACATTTGCAGAGATAGAGAATTGTATGCCAGATAGTGGAAAAGCACTATATACCTTTTTCAAAGAAAATTATATTTTTGGTAGGACAAGGAGGTACAGTATGCTTGGTATAACATCTGAGAGGTTGCCACCACTCTTTGACATCTCATTCTGGAACCAGCATGATACTTTTGGAATGGGTTACCCTCATAGTCAAAATGCCATGGAAGGTTGGCATAGGAGATTATGTAGCTTGATGGGCAAACAAAATCTCTTCCTGCTAGATGTTTTGCATGCCATACAACTCGGAAAAAAAACATGTAGAGGACCTTAGAAATAGACATTTATTGTGTTTGCTGTCTTCACCTAAAAGGAGATGTTTTCTAGATAAGGAAACTGCTTTTGAGAGATTGCTGTACAACAGGGAAGAGTTTACACCAATAGGATTTGTAAAATTAGTTACACAACACTGTGCTTTTTAAATCTTTACAGGTGGGCATGGAATGATATTCATCAAGTTTTGTTCTGAGCTGAACACCTATTACTCAGCTTAGGTGGCAGATAGTACTTTCTTCTCACACGGTTACAGGTTTTATAACATTGTAGAGTTATGAATCACACGTTTAACTGTTTAAAAGCATTATGCTTTATGTAGGAGTTACGCATTATGAAACCTCTTTTCTATGGTTTCTGGATAGGATATCACAAAATCTTATACACTTGTGGCTTGCTGATTTTTCACAAAAGGCACTACAACTGCAATATTTGCACAGAGTTCAAAAATGGTCGAATTGGATATTTCACTAAGGTATTTTTGACATTTTAAATCATACACATTACTATTTCCACCATTTAAAGTCACACAATACCGTGATTGCACATTACATTTTCACATTAATGAAGGTAAACCATGAATAACATCAGATAATTAGTAGGAAGAGGTGAGAAACTGCATTCCTCTTTTAGTTAGAAATATTTATTTATCTGAAGTGTTTGTTTGGCTTGCTTGCTCTACTCTGCCTGAATATTGCTGATTTCTGGCTGCATTTTATTTTTACCACCCACCTCCCAATCATTGTTGTGTTGTTGCGTTGTTAAATTTGGTGACTTTTGAGTTGCCCACCCCTACTACAAATCTAATTTTGGACACTCCTCCCAGTCCAATCTCATCAGCTCATTCTACCGAGTACAGAGAGATCATTTGTTTAGGCCCACCCTCTTAGTTTCTCAACCTTGAATTATCTTCTATTTCCTCCATTCCCATGTAACCTAAAAAATGCACTTTATTCAGCTGCGTTTACTGCATTCATGTTTCTTCCTACTTTATTACTTAATTTTGCATTTGCTGCATGTTTTTAAAAGTGTTCACTTACATTTATTCTGTTTCATTTTTTCCTGCTTATTATTATCCTGATTAAATTGTAAATGTGTTTCTAAGCTTTTGGTTTAAGCACTTGGGCTTCAGGCCAATTATTTTACATTAATAATGTTTGTGATCTACACTCTTGTGGGAGGAGAGGGTATCTTCTGCCCTTCTGAGCTGGGAATTGCTAATTGAATGCCTATTGTGCCTGCTTATTTGAACTGTTTTTTTCTGAAATTGGTGCACTTTGTTTGCTGTAGCATAAACTAGATTTAGACATGCTGAATATAGCTCTGTTTGTATAACTTGGGCGATAAACCAAGCCATCTTTTGTTGAAGAGCATTTCCTGCACCCTAGTGGCAGGAGTGTGCAGTTAGAACTCATCTGATTGAAGGTTGCTGTAACAGGGCTCAGTTTTGAGCTTTTTTATTGGTTAATTTGCTTAAATCAGTTTGCTGTCATTTGCTACATAAGCAAATTCAAGCCATCTGCTGATCTCTGCAAAACTTAAGTAGAATTCTTCACTGTATACTGTAATTTTGAACTGCATTTTTCCCATATCACAGTTTATTTGAACTGTTTTTTTTTCTGAAAATGTTGTGCTTTGTTTGCCGTAGCATATACTAGATTTGGACCTGCTGAATCTAGTTCTATTTGTATAACTTGAGCACTAAGGGTTCCCCAGCACCCTAATGGCAGGAGTGTGCAGTTAGAACTTATCTGATTGAAGGCTGCTGGAATAGGGTTCCGTGTTCAGCTTTTTTATTTGTTAATTTGTTTAGATCAGTTTGAGCTCATTTGTTACATAAGCACAGTGTTTGCGCATTGCAAACTGTAGTGCAGAGGTGGGCACCAGTGGTGGTTATAGACGCAAGCACTTTTACCTGCAAATTTTCTCTTAGTACTAGGCTGGTGCTCCATCTGTGAGTTCTCATGATTGTCCCTCACTAACATGTGATACATTCAATGAAGCTCCTGTGGTATCAGCACAGATCCTACCCACTAGCCCTTCATATTTTTGTCCAGTTCTCATGTCCTCTATTTTACCTGGTCCTTCTTGTCCTCTCCCTGTTTTCTGACCACATCAACTTACCTAGCATTATGGATGGACATTTTTTCACAGAGTCTCCAGCCAGCCTGGTAAACATGGGCATCCTGAGGCAATGTAGCAATTGCCTCATTTACACTGACAAGCCACGTCTTCTAGTCCACACAAATCCATTATGTGAGAGATGCATCTATATCAAAAACCTAGAATCCAGGCTCTCCCATTCACCAGCCAGTTCATCTGATACTAAGCAGGATTCAGCATGCACACCTCACCTGCTGCACCTACTAAAACAACAACACATAAACCTACATATGCAGAGGTTCTTACAAGAAGCTTACCTAAAAATCAGAGACCTCCCAAACACAAACACAAGCATGCTTCACATAATACATCCTCTGCAGAACAGAGTACGCATAATATATCACACACTTGTGTCTCACCAGTCAAGCCCCTAAGGGATAACACAAAAACAAATGGCTTAGTCATAGGCGACTCACTTGTGGGACACGCAGATGTTCCTCTCACCAGACTGGATAAGGAAAACATCAGGGTCAGTTGTCTGTCGGGTACCAGGATCCACCACATCACAAATGCATTCAAGTCTCTCAACAACAGACACTGTTACAACTCTGTCATAGTTCATGTTGGTGAGCATGACTTGAGACATACCTCACTGGATATTATGAAAAGAGACATGACCAAGCTCTCTGATTATGTGTCTCAGGCAGGTATGTCCCTAGCCTTAAGGAGAATTTTGTCTTCGCCTAGGATGATACCTCAATACAAACAAAACATGATTGAATTCAACAACTGACTTAGTTTCTGGTGTCATTCAAAGGGGATCCAGTATCTTTCAGCATGGGATGACATTGTTAACAGACCTTGATACTTTGCCAGAGATGGTCTTCACTTGTCATCCCTGGAATTACAGTTACTGGCTTAGGCTCTTGCTATCCCTATAGTGCCTTTTTAGGCAATGTCACAAGAACAAAATTTCCGATGTAAAAATACCCTCTAAACACAACTTCAAGATTATACAGCTAAAAGCTAGGTGTCTAAACCAGAAACTGCACTAACTGTGGCTGACAAAGTTGGCTGATGACTGCAAACTGGGAGCGATCATTGAAACCCCTAGTGACGTCAACATCCTGCAAGAAGCTCTTATGTAGACTAATGACTGGTGCCAAAGTCATGGTCTTAAACTTAATGTAAAAAATTAGTTATCATTCCCTTTGGCAAGGGTGATGTTCCTGCAAACTACCAAATCAATAGCAATACACTAAGCACACAGTGGTAAGAGATCTTGGCACACAGGTTGACAGCAACCTTAATTTCGATCACCATGTCTCCACAGTGGTAAGAAGAATATTTCATATTGGTCATCTCATAAGTAAGGGCATTGCCTCCACAAAAAAGAGGTTATACCTCCCCCCTGTAGTCTTCCATCATCAGGCCAATAATAGTGTACAATGCTGCCTTTGGTATGTTTCTTTCCAAACACCTGCAGCAATTGGAGAGACCACAGAGGTTCCTTACAAAGAAAATTCTGTGTCTTCAAGATCTATCTTATGTGGACAGATTCAAATCATTGTCTCTTTACTCAGTAGCATACAGACTGTTCAGAGGCGACATGTGCCTTGCATACAGAGCAATCTCTGATCCAGCTTTAATGGAAATGCTGCATATTTTCAAGTCAAATAGCACACAGACCTTAACCTATGATAGCAACATAACTTGCTGGAGAGACATATCTGCCTCTCAGAGGTTTTGTGTTGTTAAACTGATGCCTAATGTTAGGAACAAACGTCCTATTCATGTTAAACAAAGCCCCTCATTTTCCCTATTTAAGTGTAATTTGGATGGATAACTGGAAATTCCCACAGATGTTCCACCTGTGTCCCTCCTGGACAGGGCCAATAGGTCCTGATTTTAGTGTCTGCTTGAACCAGACACCCTTGGAAACATGGGTTGAACTTGGCTATGGTTATAAGGGCCTTGGGGCCGTTAGCCTTGTAACCTCCTATGATCCTATGTTCATAGTCTGAAGATCTGCACAGTGCCTTACTTGAATATGACTGCCATGTTAGCATACCTCTCAACCAATCATGGACACATAACAACAGAATCCTGGACAAATATAGACAAAACATTAGCAATCAAAGAAGATTTTAAAATATTACAACCATTAATTTGTGGCATTGACAGAATATGTGAGCATAACTTATTATATATGATCTGTAAGAACAGATGTGTACAACTGTAATGATTGTCAAAAGTCTATAAGGGAATTCACGACCCCTTCTTCCAAAAATGACCACTTTTTAGAGGGGTTAAGAGTGACAGTATGAAACCTGGATTTTAAATCAGGGGGAATCATGGCCAGCTGAGATGTTTGCATGACATATAAGCCACAATCCATGCCTGTAACAATCAAACTCATGCCATCAATGTTGTCACTGAGCTGTGTATTTACTTGGTGCAACACAAAATGATATATCACACAAGCATCTAGTAGAACACTTTGAAGGGATGTCTGCACTGTCTAATCCTAATAGGGATGCATCCCAAAGAATAGTTTTGTATGGCCAACAAGATCCACTGGGAGCTCACTATACCAAAAGTGATACACTTGACTGAAGCATCCCTGGCTGAGATAGGTATTGGCCATACGAGTAACAACATTTACAAACAAGACACAAATACTGACATTCACACAAAGCTGCTGGAGAACACCTGTATACTCCTTGTGAATAGCAACACAATAGTGCAAACAATGAACTCAACAAGGCTGCAACTGAAACTCAAAATGAGAAATGTTTGTGTATATAATAGCATTACAGCATGTTGATGAACCCAGGAGTATGTGTCCATGTAATCAGTATGATGCAATATTGCTGTATATCAGATAGCATTTTGAGATGCCAGGTATACACATGCACACTTGTGCCATACTGCACCTGCCACTATGATGATTAACTGAGAGCTGTGTTGAATATAGATATACTCCTCTACAAGAACATATACCTTATTAAGACAACAATATATATAGCATGATCCTGTGACCCCAATCCTCAGAAGGCATATTATTACAGCTGTTATGGAAGTAACACGTAACCCAATGATTGCAGCAGCCATCAGTACAGTATCTCAAATCACAGATTGGAATACACTGCTGTAAGACTACAGTACATCCACACCTCAACATAGCAGATGTGGTGACAACGACATTGACATGTGCAGTGTTCGTAGGGTCATAGATTACTAGACCAATGGCCAAGAGCCCCATACCACCCTAGACATTATTATCCCATTTAAGCAAAATCACTATATCTATGTGATTGAAGACAGTTGTGGTATACACATATGTTTTTGATTTTAATACAGACTGCCTCTATCCATTTGTGACATGTGCACCACCCCATGACAGAATTAGCAATCACAATACACTGGTCTGAATATGGCTTGTAGAGGGTCATGGAGGGGCCCGGCTTCACAATGTGTGTATGCATCTTTGTGATGATGACATTGTCAGTTTCAGCAGAAAGGGTGTTTTGTGAACAGAGAGAAAAACTTGATGTTGGATTATGGAGAGAAAAACTTGATGTTGGATTCTGGAGGCTATGTAAAAGGTTTTCCAGTGTGGAAGTGAAATAAAAACAATTTCTAAACATTGTACAATGACTGTAATATACCATCAACCCACACACAGACCAGCTGACTGAGATAAGATTCAAATACTATCCCTGTCTAGGTATACAAACTGGAATTCATATATTGTAAGACTAGCACCACCACAGAAGTCTAAATTGCACTCTGAAGGAGTGCACTTTATAGAGAATGACATCATCAGTGTATGCTGAGAAGAAGATGTTGGTAGGTATGTCTGTCATAGCTGTGGACTCACATCCCGGTATAAAATTGCCTTCAAGATCTTAGGATCATAGGAGATTACTAGGCTACTGATCCAGAGGTCATAGGATCATAGGAAGTTACTAGGCTATTGGCCCTGAAGCCCTTACAAGCCTAGTCAAGAATTTAGCCCATGTATGACATGGTCACAGTTATTTCAAGCCTAGCCATTTCATCCCAATGTAATACCATTGAAATATTAGTAATATCCAAGGTTGCACTTAGTAATTGGGGCACTATTCCCGCTAAGAATTTACTGAACTCCATCCACTCGTCCAGGCTCCTTTTGAACAGTGTCATAGAGGTGCTCTGTTTCACATGAATAGGCAGCCTATTCCAAGGAAGTGGCAGTTGCTGGGAGATAAATATGTCCCTCCAGCATGTCCTATTCAAGTCAAAGGCCATATTTAGGTCCCTGGAATGGGTGGCCCTAGTCCCATTTGATTTACGAATATGCAACAAGTTCATTAGGGTTGGGTCTGAGATTGCTCTTTAAGCCAGGCATAAATCTCACTTAAGAAGTCTATATGATGGCTTGCCAAGTCAGATTCTCCTGGTAAACAAATGTAAAATAAATAAATAATAAATAAACAATATAGAGTAAAGTGACAGAGACTTTAGTCATTCTGTATGTGGTGCATGCTGGAGACCCTTCATCTTCTTTGTTAGAAACCTGTGAGGTTTCTCCAATTCATGCAGGTGCTTTATACAATACATGCCAAAAGGGGTTTTGCATTCAGTTATGGGCGGGATTAGTGCTTTGTATAGAGGGGTGATAACCTCATTTGCTCCCAAAACAATACCTTTACTAATCAAGTGTGCTATGTAGAATGCATTTCTTACCATAATAGACACATGGTGGTTGAAGTTAATATCACGGTCAAGTTGTAAACGCAAGCGCATTACCACATCATGGGTACTTAGGATATTGTTCTTGATTTGATAGTGTGAAGGGACATTGCTTGTGCCATAAGGAATGATAATGCATTTATTTGCATTCAGTTTGAAACCGTGACTAAGACACTAGTTGCTGGTCTGTGCAAGATCCTCCTGAAGTATACTGCCATCATCTGGGGATTCAATAATTGCACTCAGTTTGTAGTCATCTGCAGACTTGGTCAGCCACAAACCTTTAGTTTTGACCTGAATTTCTGAGAAATATATACCAAACAGTAGAGGGCCCATCAATGACCTCTGTGGCACCCCACTTGTAACAGGTCTGTTGGTTGATGTGGAGTCACCCACTTTGATAGTGTGTGCCTGGTTTGTGAGCCAGTGAGCAACCCATCTTACAATGAAGGGGTTTACATTCAGTTTGCTAAGTTTTTCGGTAATGACTGAGTGTGGGATTGTGTTGAAAGCCTTTGCCAAGCTGAGGTATGCTGTGTGAAAAGATTTGCCATCATCAATGGCCCTGGTCACATTTTCAAAAAAAAAAAATCGGCATGATTTAACAAGCAAGATCTGCCCTTGACAAAGCCAAATTGGGTAGGATCCAGTGTTTTTAGGTCATCTATGTCTTTGAGGTCCATAACAATATATTCCATGGCCTTACAGATGTAGCTGGTCAGGCTTATGTGTCTGTAATTCCCTGAGTCTGTTGCTAGACCACCTTTGTGGAGGGGATTAACTGTTGCTGTTATCCATTCCACAGGAGAAAAGCCTGTGGTTAGACTATGATTGAAAAGGGTACAAAATGGTGATGCTAGTTCATGTTTTAGTCTGTTTAGAAGACAGCCTGGGATGCCGTCTGGTTCCCATAGAGGCTGTACTTTTTTTGCCTTGGACAAGGCTTTGATGATCTGTTCTTCAAATATGTAGGTGGGGCGGGAGTTTGGCACAAGGTCTGTGATAGATTTGGAAAAGATAGGGGTGAAATTTTTGCTAAACCTATCCACTAGCAGGTTTGCTATCTCTGTGGGGTCAGTGTGTGTGATACTGTTGGTCACTAGTTCTGCACATACTTGGGTCCTACCTTTTATGCTATGCACATAGTTGTAAAAGGCCTTATGGTTATCCCTGGCTGTGCTAGCTAACTTTTTTCTCAAAGAGGCCCTTAGAGCAGTCTTATTTTCCTGTTGAGGCTAAGAAAGGTGCTTTTTCATTGTTGGGTTGTCACTTTTGTTTTCATGGAAAGCAACTTTTTGTGTTTCTAATGAAGTTTGTTGATGCTGTATGTCCACCATGATGGCTTGTTTTTACTTGGGGCTCTGGCATTGATTCTTTCTGGTACAGCTGAGTGTATACACGTATGCAAGTGATTGTACAGGGCTTTAGTGTAAGCCTCAGTGTAGTTACCACTTCCAGCTAGGGTTGGGGGCTTGGAAAGCATTTATACCTTCACCTAAGAGGGTATAGTTTGCCTTGGTGAAGATCTTTAGTCTGATTTCATCCTTTGTGAGTTCTGATGTTAGTGTCAACTCAACGATGACTGGTTTGTGGCCAGATTTAACTAATGAGGGTCCGGCAGTTGCGGTACTGCATCCATTTGCCATGTTAGTGAGGACTAGATCTAGTATGTCTGTTCCACTTGTTAGGGTATGAACAATTTGTTCAGGGCATTTGAGTTAACAAAGTCAAGGAACCTTTGAACTAGCGGGTTAGGGCTAGCGTAGGTTTCCCAGCTGATGGTGAGATAACTGAAATCCCCCATAATGTGAGTGTTTGGTAATATTTGATTGTCTCCAGTTTGGTCAAGTAGGCTTCATGTGCTTCATATGGAGCAGGATCTATAACTGGCTATGACTTGAATGAGGCCCTTACCTAACATAACCTAAACTTGGAATAACTCCATGGAGTTGTCCAGTCTAACTACAAGGAAAGTGAATTTATCTCTAATATAGACATAAACACTGCCTCCTTTGGTTCTCACATGTTCATTTTGCAGTCTGAAGGTGTGGAAGGCATTGTGGGGTACTCTCTGAGGCCTTGATCCAGGTCTATGTGACTGCACAGACATTTTCCAGTGATATAAATGTTTCCAGGGTGTGCAGTTTTTGATTTAAGCTTCTAGCATTTAGCAGTATGACCCTTATGTTGTTATGATTGGCAGATTTCACATTGGTAAGTTTGTTTTCCAGACATTGCCTAAAAAAAGGCACTATGGGGGAGGCAAGAGCCTTTGTCACCAACCTCAAGCCTAAAGATGCCAGGTGCAAACTGTCTCTGGCAAAGCAGCGAGATTTGCCATCCATGGCTTCCCAGGCTGACAGGAACTGGATCCCCTTTGAATGACATCAAAAATTAAGCCGATCATTGAAATGAATCATTTTTTTGTTTACTCTATGACACCATTCTAGGTGAGGGTCATATGTTGCTCAAGGCTATGGACACATACTTGCCTGGGAAATGTACTTGGAGACTCAATCATGCCTCTCTTCATATAGTCCAGTGAGATACATCTCAGGTCATTTACTCCAACATGAATTATGACAGAGTCATAATGGTACTTGCTGCTGAGTGCATGTGTGATCTGACAAATCCTGGCACCGGACAGGCAGCTGACTGTGGCTTTCTCCTTGTCTAACCTGGTGAGTGGGACATCATGTGTCTCACTGTTGAGTCTCCAATGACTAGAAAATTTGTTTTTTGAGTGTTGCACCTTACGGGCTTGGTGGGTGAGACACAGGTTAATAGTTGAATGATGGGACACACATGCACTCAAGTTGACTGCTGTGGAAATTAAAGCCCCTACTTATTTAATTACACAAGCTATAGAACACAGTAATTAATGCCAGAACCACTGCACAATTATGTCTTTAACAGTATCAGAGTACACTTTATACAGGATAACATCACCAGTATATGCAGAGAAGAAAATGTTGGCAGGGCTGTATGAAATTGTTGTGAAGTCATGTAGCAATGTAAGGGCATCTTCTGAATGCAGTGCACCTTATAGAGGATGGCATCATTAGTGTATGCTGAGAAGAAGATGTTGGGAGGGCTGTATTAAATTGTTCTAGAGTCATGTAGCAGTTTAAAGGCTACTTGCGTAACAGTGTCAGGACCTGGACTCGTGCTTTTCTGACTACAGACACACACACACACACACACACACACACACACACACACACACACACACACACACACACACACACACACACACACACATTAATTACTGCGAGACTAGAACTCCTTCCTATCTAGTTATACAAGCTACAGAACACAGTACCTAATATTCACACCACCAAGACGTCTGACTTTAATGCTATCACAGTGCACTTTATAGGGGATGACATCATCATGGTGTTTCAGATAACATATACTGTAATGAGAGAGCCAGGTCTTGTGGTACGATTCTGCAAGCACAATTTTCAGAAGTACATAGAAATTCATCCTGACCAAGAAGCTGTCATGAATGCATATTGCAGAAGTGAGGCAGATATGTACCTGTTTCTTATGATGTTGTATAGATGAGTCTCACACACACACACACACACACACACACACACACACACACACACACACACACACACACACACACACACACACACACACACACACACACACACACACACACACACACACACACACACACACTTTGGAAACAGTAGTAGTGCAATAATGGTGTTATATGTCTTCATATTCTGATGATGGTATGTCCACATTAATACAATTTACTGACAATATCAATGGGATATGATCATGGATGACCAATGTCTAGTGTCACTATAAACCTATACCAAATGTAACAATGCAGTATGTTCTGTAATTCTGGAGTCTGTTTGACAATGGCCCAAGTACTGATATATCATTTGCAAGTGCATTGCTGCAGGGCACACATGAATATCGGAAAGTATGTGCTCAGTTAAGCACACATGTCACTGTCCTTCTCTTTTGTTTATGAATGCATTTCCATGTATTGGAGGATTACATTCTAGTAATCAAAATTAGACATGCTAAACACCACTTCACAAAGTGCATCATCAAAAAGGTGATTTGTGTGGATGATGGCAAAGTATTAGCATATGCATGATCCAAATTTCAGGCATTCCACTTGGAAATGTGAAGTAGCAGTGTACACTGCTGCTCATTGACAAACTGCATAAATAGGGATATACAGTAAATGACTGATTGGTGTTAACTGCAAAATACATCTGTTGGTTTTTAATGCTTCATGTGTCAGGCTTGAAAAAAGAAGTTATGTCTTACCATAACGTTCCATCTGTATTGTTGATCCTCATTCAGTCATAACGTATGGGTATCGGTTCTGACCTCAGAACCGAGCCGGCCATCTTCCAGGCTCGCGTCAGCTACAAACTCTCAAGCTAAAACTCTTACCCAGAATTCCTCTCTCCCTGTTACCTCAAATTGAGTTTGCAAGTCAAAAGAAGGTAGAGGCTACCTCTGGTCAAATGACCTAAAAGAACCGGATGGTGAGATCCACTAGAAGCCACAGGAGGGGGGAGGAGGGAGGGTCGTAATGACTGAACGAGGATCAACAATACAGATGGAACGTTATAGTAAGACATAACTTCTTTATCTGATATTGTTAATCCTTGATCATTCCTTATGTATGGGGCAGAGTCCCCAGCTACCTCTATTCCTGGGAGGCTCTCATGGAAGGACATTCTGAGCACCATAGAACCAAAGGATGCTCTAACCCTGGAGGCCAAATCCAATTTGTAATGATTGATGAAGGTATGAGGCATAGCCCAGGTTGCAGCTGCACAGATGTCATGTAAAGAAGCTCTGGCATGGAAGGCAACAGAAGTTGTCACCGACCTTGTCAAATGAGCCTTGATGATAGTCGGCAAAGAAATATTACGTTGTGTATAAATGAAGGTCACAAGGTCTTTCAACCATCTAGCCAATGTGACCTTAGCAACAGCACATCCTAATCTAGGTCCAGAATAGGCCAAAAATAACTGGTCTGATTTACAAGAGGTCTTAGTCCTAATCAAGTAGAAGTGAATTTGCCTGTGAATATCTATGGTATGTAGGCAACAGTCTCCTCTGTTTGAATGATTAGGGAAGAAAACTGGCAATTCAATGGTTTGATTAATGGACATTTCAGAGATCACTTTTGGCAGAAAGGAAGGATTAGTTCTCAAAGACACTTTATCTCTATGAAAAATCAAGTATGGACTCTTGATGCATAATGCTTAAAGCTCAGAGATATGTCTGGCAGAAGTAATGGCAACCAAAAACAAGGTTTTCCATGACAAATATTTGAGGTCACATGAAGAAGCTGGTTCAAAAGGAGGCAGTGTCAGAGCTTGTAGAACTAATGACAGATCCCATGGCTGAATAGGTTCTTTAAAAGGGGGTTTCAGATGATTCACACCATTTATGAAGGTCTTGCATAATTTGTGTGACATAAGAGAGGAGTTTTGGACACCCTCATGGAATTTCATATTGCAGCCAAATGAACTCTAATGGTAGAAGCCGATAGACCCGATTGGAATAGATCGGCTAGTTACTCTAGTACTATCGACACTGGTGCGGAAAAAGATCTACTTGCTTTTCTTTCTGCCAACAGGTAAATCTTTTCCACTTCCTTAGATACGTAATTCTAGTTGAAGACTTATGAGATGCAATAAGAATGTCCTGTACTGGTAAGGAAAGATCATTCCGCCTGGCAATCAAAGGAATTGAAGGAGCCAAGCTGTGAGCTCCAGGCTGTCCAAGGTGGGATGAATCAGATTCTGCAGATGGGAGATCAACCCTGGGATTGGATGGAGGATCCGTGGTTGATCTAGCAGGTGAGGCCAAAGGAAGGGCAACCAAATCTGACGAGGCCAATATGGTGCTATGAGGATCACCTTGCTCTTCAACCGATGGGCTTTCTTCAGAAATTGGGGAATGAGGGAAAGAGGTGGATAAGCATAAAGAAGACTCGAGAGCTAATCATGGACTAGAATGTCCCTGGGTGACTGTCCCGGTGGGGGAATCAGGGTGAAGTAGTTCTGCATTTGTAGTTGGTCGGGGATGCAAAGAGGTCACAGCAAGGACGGCCCCAGCGGTGGAAGATCTCCGCCGCTATCAAGGGATTCAGGGACCACTCGTGAGGTTGCAGAATGCACCTGCTGAGTCTGTCTGCTATCACATTAGAACTCCCGGGAATGTGTGTTGCTAGAAGAAAATGGTTGGTAGCCATCGCCCATTGCCATATCCTCATGGCCTCTCGACAAAGGGGGTAAGATTTGGTTATGCCCTGTCTGTTGATGTACCAGACCACAGCCATGTTGTCTGATTGTATCACAATAACCCCAGACAGCAGCAGGGGATGTAATGCTTGCAACGCCAGAAGCACCGCCCTCAGCTCTAGAACATTTGTATGCAGTTGGGCCTCCAATGTGCCTTGGACTGTCTGACCCTGACATTGACCCCCCCCACCCCATCAGGGAGGCATCTGTGGTCACTGTAGCCTTGCGCTGCTGAGGGGAGAAGGGGCGAAACCACTGTAATGGGTTGTGGGTCATCCACCAATTTAAATCCTGTTTGCACCTGTGAGTTACTCGAATCTTGGCTGAAAGAGGATGCTGAAAAGGATACCATTGCATGAGCAGTAGCCATTGTAGAAGCCTCATGTGAAACCTGGCCAGGGGGACAATGGTGATGGAGGCTGCCATGGAACCCAACAGCTGTAGGACAGAGTGAGCTGTGGATTTCTCCCTTGAAAGGATTGGGATCAGTTGTTGCTTTATCCTTAGAATTCTGTGCTCTGGAATGGATGGTCTGCAATTCTTTGTATCCAATATGATCCCTATGAATTCTGTGGACTGAGATGGGGTGAGACTGGATTTTTGCCAGTTTATGGATATGCCTAGCCTTTTTGAAATGAGAAGAGAGTTTGCCAGGGCTTCTTCCAATAGATGTCTGGTGAGGGCAGAGATGAGCCAGTCATCTAGGTATGGAAACACCTGGAATCCTTGTAGTCGCAAGTAAGCTGTGACAATTGCCATGCACTTTGTGAACACACTGGGGGCTGTAGAGAGTACATTGTGATGCAGAGGAGGGCGGGGAGATTGACAGCACAGTATCGCCAGCAGACACCAAAGACTTCTCCATTAGTTGGAAGGCCGGTCCACCTGAAGAGGGGTGAGTGTCCAGGACATGGGTCACCCCTCCCCTAAGTGGTTCATCCTGCTGACTCAGAGTCCCTGGATGGCTGTGAAACACCAAATTACATATGCCACAGCTGACATCCTGGGTTGTAGCAAAACTCTTCTGCCATGAAGGCAACTGCGGTTCCTTAGTGAGGTCCATAAAGGGAACTGTAGAGGGGGAAGACTGTACTATATCAAGGGGCTTCAAAGGCAATGAAGGAGGAGAATAAGTAGGGGTCTTTGGCGAAGGGTGATCATCTCCCAAGGAAGGATAGGTCCAGGGGGGTGGGATACCTCTGGCCAAAAGCACTTGATCCACAAGACACAACACATCATGTTCAGAGAGGCTTCTAGTGGATTTCATGGGCACAGTTGAGGGGGAGTCAGGTCTATCCACAGATGGGACAAGCTCGGTGCCCACATCACCAGTCTACACTGAAAACAATGGTGCCATAAGAGACTGTACTACAGGTGTCTGCACTGAGGAAATCATCGGTGCCGAAGTCATGGTCTGCACCGACAGTAAGGTCGGTGCCAAAGTGGTTGTCGATGCCAAGGCTAGGACCGAAAAAATTGGTGTCAGTAACTGAGTTGCTGGTTCCGGATAAGGTATTGAAGCCAATGTGGTTACAGTCTGCGCCGACTGGATAGTCAGTGCAGGTAGAGAGGTCTGAACCGAGAAGCCCCTCGCTACCGATATGGTAAAGGGCATGCTAGTTGGTGCCAAAGTCACAGATGGTGCTGATGGCCTCGGTGCCGAGGGTCTAGGCACCGAAAGCGCTGGGGCCAAAAGAGTCAGATCTGAAGTAGAAAGCTTAGCCTTCTTGGGTCTCGGTTGATGGGAGTCCCCAGCCAGGGATGAAGGAAGAGATTTGGCCTTTGAAAGATCATCAGTCTTTTTCTTATGGGATCTAGGAAGGGTTGAAGCCTCCAACCCAGAAACAGCCTATGAAAAAGGAGATTTGAGTAGCCCCTTCAGTAACAATTTATTTTTCCTTTCAATCGACGTCCTGTTAGAGAAGTTCTTACAAATTCCACAGGGCGGATCAAGTGATAAATGAGACACACCCAAACAATAGACACACAGAGAATGTGCATCTGAAGTAGGTAATTTATGGCCACAATCTGAACATCTCTTAAATCCTGGACTACCTTTTTTATCCATGATAGAAAAGAAGGAAATCAGAAAGAATACCAGCAATGGTACAAGAAATACCCAAAGGTAATGAAGAAAAGGGGTCTACCAACGATGGTATAGAAGAAAACACCTCGCGGTAAAAAAGATTGAAAAATTTTAAGAAGTGATAGTCGCTAAATGCGATAAGGTAAGAGAAAACAATTTAGAAACTTTTCTGAGAGAAAAAGTTGTTTTAGACAGTATGACAACAAATTATTGTACTTAACTCAAGAGAAGTAGCTTGACACGACAGAATGGTGATGTGGCAAACGAAATCTGTGGTAACAGGGACAGGGGAATTCTGGGTAAGTGTTTTAGCTCAAGAGTTTGTAGCTGATGTGAGCTTGGAAGATGGCTGGCTCAGTTCCGAGGTCGGAACCGATACCCATACTTAAGGAATGAACGAGGATTAACAATATCAGATGACATGATATGGGAGAAATTGCTGGCAGATAGTATGACATACATGTTGCAGTTTATCTTTGCAATGTATTGGTCAAAGGTGTATTCCAAAAATAACTGCTGTCTATGCCTTTCTCATTTGCACAGTGTTAAGTGCCAAGCAAATATGGTTCTCTGCTTAAGAAAAACAGTGAAAATTTTAATTTAGTACATCTTCCTTCGTGCAATCAGGCTCACTGGCAAAATGTGGCCATCAGTACTCTGGACAATACTGAGTGTGAAAAATACAATTGTGGCCTAGCTTTCTTTGTAGCACACATTGTACAACCAGTAAGCTCCTGTTTCATGTACAGTTGAGCCAGGGTTCAAATCTAGATGATTCTTTTTTTTTTTTTCAAATGGTGTCAGGATGTCATTAGGTAAGTGAAAGTGATCAGGGCTGCAAATGTGACTATCAATGAGTGCACTAAAGTATGTGTCTTCCCCAAATTGTATCAGTAATGCATACATTAATACACTTCTACAACTAGTAGCTGGTTTGCAGACTTCACTGCAAATTACTAATTAACTGTATTTACAGCTTGCTACAAATGACAAGTTGCGGTACATCTTTTGAAATGATGGTATGACTCAGCAGATATGTTAACTATTTATGTAGGGCTGGATATCCTGAAGTGTGTGCTATATGCTTCTTCACTGTAAGGAAGGTTTGCATGTCATATTAGATGAACATTTCAGCCATCTTCACATGAACTTGACACAAAATGAATCCTACAGCAGATTTTGCAACATTGCACACTATAGGAGCAATGATCCATTACTGATATAAGGTAACATGTTTGTATTATCCATCAGTAAAGTCATGTTTGTATGCAGAAAACATGATATGACCTGTGCATCCATCAGCCTAATACATACACATGAGTAAAGAGGGGTGTGAGTATAGGGTTGCATACAAGGAGAGATGGACACACATATAACAAAAGTTTTCTGTAATTAAATGATTTTGGTCTGTTCTCATTATTAAGCTGCCATGCTCTGCAGCATGAAGTGATGGACACTGGGGTAATGAAGGGTTAGAGAGGGACAACAGCCTTATGACAATCTGAACAAGGTTAGATAAATACGTCAGAGTTATGGGGATGGATGTCAATGCAAATAATTGTTTTGGCCAGTATCCAATACATCTTCATGAGAACTTATAACTGTGGCAAATGTTAGGAAGTGGGTGATTAAACATGTAATAGACATATAATATCACCCTAAGAAATTATGTGAGATGCATCTGGAATCGGACCCTTGATGCTATGGGCAAAAAAAAAAAAACTCAGTTAAGTGAGTTATGTCAACACTTCACATAGGAAGTCACATGTTGCTATGTCCAAAAGTCTAAGAACTGTCACAGTAACTGCTTCAAGGTCATGACTGTACTCTTCCATTAGTCTGTATTCCTATAGCACTGCATGTTTAAGCACCATTGTGTGAGGATAACTGGACTAGTGTGGTCAGCGGCAAAAACTCACCAGGTTTTGCCATAGGACATGAGCAGCCATTCACTGCTGCTTGCCATTGGTGTATGATGCCAAACTCCACGCAAATGCAGAGGACAAATAGTCATTTCTGGCCATGTGTGTAGTGTGTGATTCTATTTGTTTGACCAGATTATATATGTGAAAATGGGGTTGATAGGAAAGTGATGAAATGGGGTCGAGTGGAGGGAAGATCAAAAGGGAAGCAATAAAGGAATCTGCATGAGGGAATTAGGAGAGAACTATAGATGACCACTTCTTCAACATAGTAATATGCACATGTAGACAAAATGTGATGAATGTTGACTGTCAGTACAACACAGATGGGTGGCAACAATGCAATCATGTTGTATAGCCAATTGTATCAAATCAAGTATGTTAAGAAGACACATATGTGAAGTGAAGAGCTATGTAAGGGATATTTTTTTGTGGGACATGTTCACATTTTTTGGGGGGGGATTTCAAACAGAGTGGGGAAGGGGCATAGGAATGTGAGGGTCAGGTAGGCAGGGTAGGTGAGGAAGCAAGTGCAAAAAACAGGACAAACAAGATACACACAGGGGTGGTGATGTACATAAAAGTTTGGGACACCATGTTTGGGAATAGGTAGGGGATACCAGAATCACATAGCTGTCAAGCATGGGAACAGTAAGAATCTAGTCTTCACCCACAGAACTATCAACACTGTCTTCTTCCTCAGTTCCCTTTGAGACTGCTTGACATGGGAGTTTATTTTCTATTTTAATGAGCAACCTCTCCGGACAGCTGATGCTGGCATCAAGGCCAGTCTCTATTTAATTATGCAACATCCCTGGTAGTTGTAGTTCCTGGGGGGTGAAATAATCACCACCTCCACCAATACTGCACAAGAAGCAAGGGGAATGCTAACTAATGTGGATGAACCAGGTAGTGCAGGGGGCTGCAGAGGCAGTCCTGCCAGGTTGCGTGTCAGAAGTGGTGAGTGTTGGTGAGGAAGTCAGTGGAGGGTTGGCAGGTACAGCTACAGTGGTTGGCCCACCTCCCTGTGCTGAAATGCATTTGGTTTCTTGGCAGAAATGTATGACATGAGAATGGTGTGATTCTAGGTGAACAAAAAAAAACGAAAATAGAGTATAAGAACCATGAAATATCACATTCATGCTTTACTATAATAAGCATGTTCTTCTTGTTATAGTAACTATAGAGCTTTCACAATCCCAAAAAATTATTGTGAATTGTTAGAAGTAATCCTTGAAATATGTACATATTCCATATATGCTTGTAAAGATACTGCAGATTATCTTAACAACATGGTATTAAAGACAATATTGCTGCATTTCAAATGTAAAAAAATGATAAAATGATACCTATTGAATGTGAATATATAGGTTACTTGTAGGAACTGAACCCACATAATCTGAATGCAGTATTACATTTGCTTAATTTAATTACCAAGAGCTACAGAACACAACATGAAGACTTGCTGTTACAGTTAAGATATGCATGTTGAAGTTGATACTGATCTATGGAATTGCAACATATTTAGTACAATCAGGGTCAATTGTGCTGCACAGCTGCAGTCATACCTGTTGCCTCTCTGAGCTGCTCCCATATGTTAGCATATACCTCCCTGTTCACCAAGATTTCCTCTGCAGCTGTAAAATAGAAAATGAAAGAAGATGAGACATGAAAACATTATGCATACCTGTCTTGGTAAAGCATTCCATATAATTTAAAGTTGCTTGATTTGTATACTAGTACAACTGGAGAGTGTTAGCAGTTTGAAACTCATCTAGCCATTGGTCAAGTTATGCCTGCTTGCACCTCTTCGGGTCACTGTAGTGGTCACTGTAGTGGTGTCTACACTGTTTCCCAGTGCATGAGATGCCAATTGCATTAGAGAAAGCCCTGGCTAAGCTGTTCCAAGCCTCAGACATGTACTGAGACCCAATATAGTCCCCCCACAGCAGCCTACAGCTGTAGAGCTTCATGATTGCTGCAACAAATATTTTTGACTCCTCAAAATGATACTTTTGTGCCTTGAATATGGCACCATCCTTCCCATCTCCTGCTATGCCTGCAAAGGTCCTCCAACAACAGCTGCAACGGTTTCCCACCAATTTGTGATATTAGATTTTATGACCAGTGCACAAATACGCACAACCATTCCAACCATTTTTGTGCAATGATAAGGGAACAGAAATATTGCCAACTAAAAAGCGTGTATGAAACAGTAATGATCATGTGAGATTTGCCATTGATGTGTGGCATGTGTGCTAGTATACCTGGTCACCTTTTGTGCCAATGGTTAATACTAAAATGCTAAATAACTTGGCTTTTTAGCCATGACTTGGAAGGCATTAATGGAATGAATTTATAAATACTTTGTGGGGGAGATACACAGTGTTAAAAGTAATTTATATAATGTAGGATTCAAA